>NC_056748.1:835357639-835490139 GCF_019279795.1 Protopterus annectens | reverse complement strand
AATAATTACTTGACAGGCCAGTCATAAAAATCTACATAATTAGCATGAAGCCCTTTTCAGCTTTTAACTTATACAACTATTACCTTCTATAGAAATGAATGGAAACTAACTCACACTAAAAAAGTATAGAGAACAACAGAAAAAGAATAAGTGGTGTAGTATTGTTTGTGTAATACATGAAGTATACTGAACAACAGAATAGGTGGCATGTGTGCAGTATTGTTTGTGTAATACATGAATTATAGGGAACAACAGAATAAGTGGCATGTTTGATGTATTGTTTGTGTATTACATTAAGTATAGTGAACAGCAGAATAAGAAAAAGTGGCATGTGTGCAGTATTGTTTGTTTAATACATGCAGTATAGTGAATGTGTCGTGCATGCAGTATTGTTTGTGTAATACATGAAGTATCTGTTAATGTTAAGAGTTTTGTTTGTTGTTTGTCTTTTTGGCTTTTCTCGGTTAGGGGTTCCCACAGTGGAACTCCAGTCCACTAATGATTGGCAGTAGATTTTTTATGGTGCCGAGTTGCCAGCCCGACGCCCAACCTTCAAAGAAGGCACGTCCATTCATGCATGTCTTTCGAACGCCACTCGACAGTGGGAAGGACATGCAGACTCCACACAGAAGGCAGTCCAACTGAGAATCAAACAGGAGAACCTCTTGCTTTGAGGCAACAACGCTACCACTGCACCACCATGGCTACTGTTAATGTTAAGAGTACTGTAATTTATTTCATGGCTCATTGCTTCACTGGTTATCACAAAATTCATTCAGTCATTTTCTTTGCATTATCAAATATTTCGCTATCATACCCTAGACTCCCATATTTTCATATTCTAATATATGTATGTGTGAATATACATGTGGAAATGTGTAAAACAGTTAAATAATTGGTGCTGCAAAATATTTGAGCAGTGATTATTGTCCCCAAACATTGAACACCAAAATATCGGCAAAAAATATGCATGCTCCAAGACATAACTAGAGTCTGCAAATCCCAAAATACTGTTATTTGCAACAGACAAGCCCGCAGACACCAGTTACTGTTTATATATCCCATCTGTAAGATCACACAGTAGCATGAAAGGGCGTATTCCCCAACCTTGTTATTAGAGTGATCTCGCTTCAGCACCATCAGTCAGCTGACTTGTCAACCAAACAGGACAGACAAGAAAGCTATCAGAAAAACATTTGATCTATATAGTAGAATCCATATATATGTGTATATGAGATCTTCTGCTAAGATTGAATTGGCAAATGGTTAGCAGCTGTTATGTCAGCCACAAAGGATCACCTTAATAGCATGAGATTGCTTTTACAGCGAGAAAGGGAATATGCCCTTTCTCCATTGTTAAGTAATCTCAGAACTGATATAATAAAGTAGCAGGGAGTATAGCAGATCACTGATTTTTGATTCGAAAACGTCAAGGTTTTGTGTTAGGGCATGATTGTTTTACCATCGATCTGTTGAGATCAATGTTTTTTGTTGGTGGGTATTTTATTGATATACTGTTAGTCAGATTTACTAACATATTAAGAGACAGATAAAGATACACTTACACTTGTGTGTCTATGTATATGTATATATATATATATATATATATATATATATATATATATATATATATATATATATATATATGGGTCTGTGTTGAATCACTGAACTTACATTTCAACGAAACCCACTTGGCCATGACCACTTCTCCAAAAGCTATTTAACCGAAGGCACAGACTGCCTAAAACCTTTCCCTGTGAATGGAACCATTTGTCCACCATGATGAACTTTGCCCTTTCATCAGTGTAGTATGATCTTGGAGTTGGTATATTTAAGTAAAGGGGGTGTGGGGGCAAAGCCCCACCCCCCACTTGGGTGGGTTTAATTTTGTTCTGTTTAGTTTTTATTCATGGTGGCCAAGTGGTTCCTTTCACAGGGAAAGGTTTTCCACAGTCTGTGCTTTCAGGTGAATGGCTTTCAGAGAAACTGGTCTCGGTCAAATGGGTTTTGTTGAAATGTTTTTTTTTTCATCTCATTTTGTTGCAGTATTGGCACCCGTTCTGTGTGAGATCATTGAACAGGGTTGAGGAAGTTTCTCCTTTCCCCACTTTTGTGCAGTCTCATAGTTGATATATTTAAGTTGCAGGGGTGCAGGTGGCATGGATAGCTTTTTCTTTTTAACTAAACATTCCCCCAATGTAAGTTCACTGTAGTAAAGCATGGAATTGTTTGCTTTGTCAAAAAAGAACTGTGCTTTTAATGACTAGTACATTTCAGGGAGTTGCTGACTTCCTTGCAGTTTTTCAGTCATAGAACTAGTAAGGAGGATGCAGGTAACATGTCCAGCTACAAACAATATTGGTTGAATTGGTTTTGTTGGTCAGTGTATAATTACTTTGGGTTTATTTTGTTCAGATTTTTGATTTCAGTGTAGTTCAGTATGTGCATACCTCATATGTCATGGCTTTCAAAATGTTTTTTCATAGTGATAGCTCTGAATTCATGACTTTCATTTTCCTGATGTAAGTCCTTCTCAGCAAAGAAATGAGCAGAGTTATAGCACTGTGTGTGTGTGTGTGTGTGTGTGTGTGTGTGTGTGTGTGTGTGTGTGTGTGTGTGTGTGTGTGTGTGTGTGTGTGTGTGTGTGTGTGTGTGTCAAAGCAGAGCTAAGACAGAGATGTATTGGGCAGTATATTCTGTCCACTGTGGCATTTATTTATTATAATTCTTTTTCTGAAAAATTAGCAGTTTTAGATCTAATTGCCAACTGATAAATAATATAATGGTTATCCATATATATTTGTCCTTAATTAATGTGAACTTTTAATTTTTAATAACTTTTATTTTGTTTAACTGTTCTAGAAAAGAGTTAGCAAACCAAAGACAATCTACATGGAAGTATAGAGTGAATATGTATACTTTCAGTTACGGTGGTGTCCAGGGTTTCTCTTACTGCCTTAATTTGAGGAATGGTCAGTGTTTCGAGATCGTATGCTTTCCCATGGGAAAAGGACAGGCCCATCACTACTGTCAGTTCCCAAAGAGCAATGACAGTCTGTCTCAAGGGAAACAAGACTTTTTCTTGGTAGCAGTTTCCTTTCTATTACTGCCGCTAAGTTTCCTATCTACCTCTCACCTTCATTTACCTCTGTGACCTCAAAAACGATGACGGTAGAGCTGTAATCATATGTTATCAGACCGAGCGCTTCCTTCATTATTCTTTCTTATTTATATATCTGATCCTTAAATTTTACAAGCAGTGGCCATTATTTTCTCAATTATATTCCCAACCTTATGTCACCTTCTGCATATTCAGTAACTTTCACCTCTAAAAATAATGTCTGTTGCCCATACTTTAACCATCCCAACCTTTCTAAACTACATATATAATCTATTTTTTCTTATAGCATTGACCAAAATATGTTATTCCTTCTTCCTTATATCTACTTATCCATATTCCTTCTCTGAAACAAATTTTTACACATAATCATGCCTTTTCAATCATCTCTTAAATTGCTGATTTCTCTTATGCTCTGCAATATTGGATAGAATGTATTAGTACCTAAACAATGATTATTTACTAAATTTACTTAGTCTTGTTTTTGCTTCAGAATTTGTATTTCTAAGACTTTAAAACTTCTTACTTGAATTCAGCTCTATGCATACATATGCCTCACTAACATAATGTACATATTACATGTCAGAATGATTCCTGTATTATGTTAGCCTTTGGTGTTGGCCCTGGCTGAAAAGGGTTTTAGAGCCAGTTCATGCATCTAGTTATCAAATGAAACAGAGAAGCAGGGAAAAAGCAGAGTCATTTCATTCTATTGATATCATCTTCATCAAAAGAAATTATGCTGTCGTAAATAAATTAAATGATAGTTTAATCAAGTTTTTTTTTGTTGTTACTAAAAGTGGTATTCAGTTTATCTTTTATTTGTTTGCAAACTTTGGTTACATCCTTTTTGTTCTCAAGATATAGCTGGTTACTTTTGTTTTCACTTGTTTGAACTGTAATTGTGGTTTAGTTTTTCATTTAATAAGGATTGCTGTTCTGCAGAGAGGGGAATAGAATAAGCATTAAGCAGCTTTTGCACTTTTGCAAGGTTGAGTGACCATGGTGTTAGTGTATTTAAGTAACGAGGTGTGTAATGCAGGGTGAACCACACATGCAAAAAAAGCAGATTGTTTTAGTGATTTTTGTATTTTTCCCCCAACAGTAGAATATTTTGCATGGGATTGTACTGCTTTGATTGGCTTCTTCAGTTTGTTTGTTTGTTGATGATCTGTTCATCAAGCTTGTGACAAGAATCCAAACAAAAAAAAAAGAAAAAAACAAGAGATTGTCTTGAAGGATTGCAGAGTACCCACTCAGTGGTATTAAGTCAGTACGAAAACACTAAGTCCAAACAGTGATCTTTAGTATGACTGGATAATGTTAAAAAACAGTTTGAGGTACAGTCCTAACTTTAAATGCTAAACTGCCAACACCAGCAGAATTTTCATAATAAGAACATCATCCAAAGTCATTCTAAATTTGTTGTTAGTTCTATGATAAAATCCACAAATTCCTTCAGAAATGCTCATGCTCTTCTTCACAGATTGCTGAGAGCAAAATATTAAAACCTTGTACCGTATACCATCCTCAGAGCTCTGCTCGAGTTTATTTATTTATTTTATATTTGTTGACTGGGGAAGTCCAGATAGGCCCAAAGGCCCCTTTTCACTGGAAGGCTGGGGATAAAAACCCAGTAGATGCAGTACAATCAAAATCTTTTAAGTTATAGAACATCTACAGTGTCGGGTAAAATGCAATTATAATACATTTTTTAAATGTTTATAGATCCCACAATTCATAGTACTGAGTTATTTACATAGGGTGGATAGCAAACTGCTAATTTAATTTTGAGATATAAATAAGAGTTGTAAAAAAGTTGAAAGATGCATAGGTAGAAGATGGGATGGGTGAAGACAAAGTAATAGTTGGTAAAAGAGTAGAGGAGAGCAGAGGTATGTAGAAGAGAGGGAAGCAAGAGAAGTTATACTTAGCTTGGAGACATACAGCTACAGGGCTGCAATGTTGACAGGTATGTTCAATCAGGTATTATTTAATGAAGAGATTTTAACAAGAGTTTTTCTTTGGGAGAATGTTTTAGGGGTGAAAAGTAGTAGTTTTTTTTTTTTTTAGATTAAGTAGGAGTTGCGAGTTATCTAGCCAGGATTTTATGGATGCAAAGTATACTTGAAACATTTCTTGTAGTTTTTATATGTTAGAGATTGTGCAGATAAGTGTAGAGTCATCCACATATTGTATAATGTGGTGTTTGGAAGCATTGTGTAGATCATTTATAAATATGTTAAACAGAGGGGTTCAGGTAAGGAACCCTGTGGCTCTCCTACAGTAATTGATAGAAATGAGGAGTATTCTTGCTGCCATTTGACTGCATAGAATTCTTTTAGGTAGCTGTTAAACCAGGAAAGGGGGTGAGAGACCTAAGCAGGAGATGATTAGTACTAGTTTTTGGTGAGAATGCTTTGGACAGGTCTAGGAATAAGGAGGATACTTGGTTTCTGGTATTTCTGCTTTTGTGAATGGTATCAGAAAAGTGAAGTAGGGCGGTAGTGGTACTATGGAATGAAAACCATATTGTGTGGGGGAAGAGAAGATTGTTTAGGTCAAGTATTGCACTAGTTGAAAATGGATACACTTTTTTAATATTTTAGATAATGGTAACAGGATTGCAATTGGTCTAAACTTGAAGTAGTAAGCATAGGGTCCTCTTTATGAAGAAGAAGTATGTATGCCTTCTTCCAAATGGGTGGGATATGAGATTCTAGTATGGATTATTTTATTAGTATAGATATTAGATCTAACAAAGCCTCAAGTGCAATTTTTAGAAATTTAGGCGGAAGGTTGTCTGCCGCAGAGCTTGTAGTTCTTAGTTTTAGGAGATCATTTCTTATGTTGGATGTAGAGACAGGTTTGATTGAGAAATGGGCTTCCTTGGGGGTTTTGTTGGTGGGGAATTGTTTTGGTGGTGGAGTTGTATTTGATAAGTGAGGCTACAGCTTGATGGAACTATTTGTTAATTACTATTTGTTATTGATGAAGTGTCTTCTGGAAAGGGAAAGAGTTGTTGACTTTAGCCTGGATTTAGTACACTGATGACCACAATTTTTTGGATTGTTTTCATGTGCCTGCTGTAAATTAAAGTAGTGGAGTTTTTGTCATGCGTCAATCTGTGTTTTGTTTTATTTATCTGTATGTAGTGTAGTAGTTTTTCTTGGGATTTGTTCATATCCATACTTTCCAGGCCATGTCTCTATGCCACATTAGTTGCCTACTATTTTTAGTTAGCCATGTTGCTGGATTAATTTTAACTTTTTCTCCAAATGGGAGCATGTTCATTCAGTATATTGGTAAAGGTTTTGTTAAATCCAAGTGTTGCTTCATCTTAAGGAAGATTTTTTAAGATATACCAATTGTGTTACTTGAGAGTGGAGATGAAATTGTCTGCATTAAAATTGGTAGGTTATGCATATTCTTGTATGTGTGATGCTTTACAGGATTGCATACAGCCTTTTAGCAAAACTGGTCAGGTTGTCTCTTAGGCTATCAGTGTGCCATATTTATATATATATTACTATGTTTAGTTGAGTCTAGAGTAGAGGCCTTAGAGGAGGGATTGTTATACGTTTTGGTGTATTGATGAGCTAAGAGACACCATACAGGTTAATACTGGTAGTGGGGGTATTTGATACAATTTGGGCCCAGTCTATTTTTTTTTTTTGGAGTAAATTGGTAGATGGCAAGGAGAGTATGTCCTCTGCTGTGCTGATGGTATTTGAGGGGGAAATATACAAGATTATGATATATATGGTCTTATAAAAGAGTAGCTTGATTAAGACGATAAGAACCTCTGCATTATTGAATAACAAATGCTTTTTTCTGATAAAAAGGATATGTTAAGGTGTTTTGAGTGTATAACAACTACCTTACCTGCTATTTTGGATATGTGGTTTGTTTGAAAGATACTATATCCTGGAGAGAGGATTTCAGCGTCTTTTGTTTTAGGCTTTAGCCGTGATTCTGTGAATACCAAGTGTAGATCAATGTGTGTGCATGTACCTTTAAGAAGCTGTCCAAGGGCTTGTATAAATGTATAAATACTGAGCACATGTGAGCCTGACTGCAATTTAGTAGTTAGCTGTTGAGCTATAAGCATGTATACATGTAAGATCTGTCTGTTAACTAGTTCATTTGTATTTTATGATGCTGCTATCCATCCTGATCTATTGCTATGTATTAAAGCATCTAAACGAAATACCCCACCTGCTTGTCATCTATGTTAGAGAGGGACGAGTGACATAGTGTCAGAAGTGGGATGTCTAAAAGGACATGGTATCTGAAGCAGCGTATCTGAAGTTAGAGGAGGCATGGCTAAAATGACTTAAGGCACTTGCTTGGAAGTGGTGGAATATAAAGGAGTGAATCTTCCCTAAAATGTGCATACGTCACAAAACAGGTCAGAAACCAGTTTCAGGTATTAAAACTTGCTCAGCACTATTTCTTATTCATAAAATATAAAATGAGGTATACAGAACATTCTAAATGATATTTGCACAAACCGATATGTCTGATATTGATAAAAATATTCGAATTACTGTGGACATTTTTGACATATAGTCTGAATTGCTTAAAACAAATAAAATAAAGGAAAATTTCCACATTTTTGCAAAGGATGTAGTTTTGTATTAAGCAAAGATATCCGAATTCTCAGAAGTGTATAAAGTGTTTGCATGTTTGTGCAGTGTTACAGTAAAGCTATTTTACGAGAGTACAGCCATTACTAGGTATATTTCACAGAATACAGTCATTGCAGAGCATATTTCGCACAGTACAGTATTTCAGAGTTTATTGTGCAGTTGAATGTTATTACAAGCTCACAGAACAGTTTGTTCATACATAATTACACGGGCCATATTTCAGTGTGTTTGTGTATACTTTGTGGGCATCGCAGATGGATTTCGAAAACCCAGTGCACTTGTGTTTGACAGTAATATTGCAGAGAACTGAAGAGTGTTTGAGCAAGAGTAAACATTTTCTAACAGGCTGTATTTTCTGATAAAGATGACCATTCAAAGGCATTCATTCTTCTTAGTTTAGCTGGGTCAGAAGCCATAGAAAGGGAACATTCATTTGTGTATGTGCCTGCTATCTATACCGGCGAAGGAGAAAACCACCATATTGTTGTACAGGCAGAGTCAAGGGAGGACCCATAGTGCTTAAAATGTAAATTTATAGAAATGTGTAACCCTACGGCAAATGTTACAATAGAAAGGCACTTATTTTACACAAGGGATCAAAAGCCTATAAATCTTTTGCAGCATATATAAGTGACCTGAGAAATAAGGCTAAAACATGCAGATTTGGTGATTTAAGGAATGAGTTGATAAAAGACAGACTTGGGTGTGGTATAAAAGGTGATGTGAGGAAGATTTTGCTTCATGACAGTGATTTAACTTTGAATAAGGCCACTGAGATTTGTCAGATCTACAAGCTCACAGAAAAGCACACAAATATACTTTCAAATGAGAACAGTTCTAGAAGGCACAGTGATAAAGCTCACGTTCATAGTATGCAGCACATAGTTAAAAGAAATTGGCCCAAGCATGTGGCAGCAACTGTAGTCCCCTGCAGCACTCACTGGTAAACCCCAGAGCTTTCCAGCAAATTCCAGAGTTCACACAGTCTCAGTGAAGAATAAGAGTGAGTCAGTAAACTTAAAGCATGGGCCCCAACCTAGTTTCATTACCAACTGTCGTAATTGTGGTGGAAGCCATGAATCTAAAAGAAAAAAAATGTTTAGCTTTTGGTCAGCAATGTCACATATGAAATAAATGGAATCATTTGAAAATATTTTGTAAATTAAAAGGCCCACATTCTTTTATAGAAAGGAAACATTTTAGGAAATGAGTTGCTCAGTTAGAAAGCTGCAATCCTACTCTTTATGTTGATGGTTTGTCAGTGCTTCATGAAACAGTCAGCGCGGTAGATTTAAGAGCAAAGAATGCAGTATTTTGTACTGTTCAGATAAATGGCAAACCCATAGAGCTTAAGGCTGATACAGGTTCTAAGTGCAATGTCTTGTCAGCATAAACATCTGTCAGAGGGTGTTATGGTGAAAGGCTTAATTTGGCAAGATGTGCGAAGCTTGTTGCTTATGGAGGTGAACAAATTCAAACCGAAGGCTCAGTAATGCTTTCATGTTACTCTGCTGGAAGAAACTATGACTTGTTATTCTGTGTGACTAAGAGGCACATCCAGTCATTATTAGGGCACAGGGACAGTCTGAAAATGGGACTTCTTTCATTTAATAAGTAACTCCATCATGTTAGCATAAAAGACCAGTACTTTAATTTTGCCCAGTACATTTTTCCCAACTATGCTTATTTGTCCAAAGACAAACTAGGCAAACTTCCAGTTGTGTACTCCATAAAATTAGACCCAGAGGTGAGTTCATTTATCAGGTCAGCACATAAAGTTCCAATAGCCATGCAGGACAGAGTCAATGCCAAGTTAGATAAAATGGTGCGACAAGGTGTGATTTGTCCAGTTGAAACTCCAACTGGATGGGTATCTTCCATGGTGGTAGCTCATAAGAAAAGCTCAGATTACATCAGAATATGTATTGATCCATGAGATTTCAACTAAGCACTAAAGAGACATCATCATCCAATGAGCACAGTCGAAGAAGTTACAGCTTTGATACCAAATGCCACTATTTTTTCTGTCTTAGATGCAGAGAATTCATTTTGGCAAATTCAGATTGACAAAAAAATCATCATTGCTCACTACTTTCAGTACTCCATTTGGCAGGTACAGATTTTTGAGAATACCATTTAGGATAAATTCGGTAAGTGAAGTCTTTCTTTCAACGTGCAATACAGCAAATTTTTTCTGGGTAACCTTGTGTTATTAATTTAGACATACTAGTAAGAGATCATGATGAAGCAGAGCATGACAGAAACCTCAGAAAAGATCTGAAAAGGTCACGTCAAGTGAATTTTAAGCGCAACCCACACAAATGCAAATTCAGGCTAAAAGAAGTAACTTATGTTGGTAATTTATTTACTAGTACAGGCCTACGACCAGACCCTTCAAAGCAAACAGCCATTCTCAAGATACCAGCTTCAAACAATGTTCAAGCCCTGCAACATTTTCTTGGCATGGTTAACTACCCAGGCAAGTTCATTCCAGACTTATGCCAACTATCAGTGCCACTTAGCTAACACACAAAGATGTATCCTGGTCTTGATTACAGCAACACCACCAAAGAGCACTTGATGTCGTGAAACAGAGAATTGCAAGTCAACCAACTGTCAGATACTATGATGTTCACAAACCAGTTACACTTTCCTATGATGCTTCAAAATTTGGTCTTGGTGCACTCACTCTACAAGAGGATCAACCCTTTGTCTATGCATCGAGAAATCTTACCCAGCCTGAAATGCAGTATGCCCAGATTCAGAAAGAGCTTTTGGTAATTATGTTTGTATGTTCAAAGTTCCATGATTATGTTTATCGTAGACCTATTCAGATCAAAACAGACCACTAACCTTTAGTGACTATCTTGAGAAAGCCTATGCATTCAGCTCCAGCCCAACTGCAGTGTATGATGCGGAGATTGCAAAAGTATAATTTCAATCTTGTCTACAAGAAATACACAAAACCAGGTAGGGTGGAGAACAGGTCCACACAATGAATATACAAAAATGCAGCACAAAAACATAGCAGACCAACAGATGGCTGTGTTTCTTCTATATTCACAGCCATCTGTTGGTCCGCTATGTATTTGTGCTGCATTTTTGTCTACAAGAAAGTAAAACTTCTGTATCTTGTTGATACCTTATCCAGATCACCCAGAAACACCACTGAATAGCATGAGAATGAGAACCTTGATTATTAAGTTACGGAAATGAGAATTTTTTTTTCCACATGTCTTGATGAGCTGAGATATCACACAGCTACAGATCCAGTTTTACAGAGGCTCAACCACTTTATCAATCAAGGATAGCCGTCAAAGCAATCTAGTTTACCTCAAAAAGTGCAACCTTATTTTCCATACAGAGATGAGATTTTGTCAGACAATGGTATCATAATGAATGGTCCAAAAGTCATTGCTCCAAAGTCCTTGCAACCAGAGTACATTACTATCTTGCATCAATGTCACCCAGGAGCCGATTCCACCAAAAGACGGGTGAGAGGACTAGTATTTTGGCCTTCTATGTCCCAAGACATTGAGAGAGCACTTTCATTTTGTTCAGTGTGTAATAGTTCAAAGCCACATAAACAGAAGGAACCACTTCAACCAGATTCTTGAACTATCTTGTTCGACAGTAGCTACAGACATTTTCAAGTGGAATGATCAAAATTATTTGGTGTTAATAGACTCTTACTCCAATTGGTTTGAGATTGACCTACTTCCTAACCTAGCATCCAGTGCAGTCATTACTAAGATGAAGCATCATTTTGCAGTACATGATAGTCCACACAAAGTTATTTCTGACAATAGCACTCAGTTTACAAGCCAACAGTTCAAACGTTTTGCTGAAGAATGGGACTTTACTCATATCACAAACTGCCCTAAGTACCCACAGTCAAATGGTTTGGCAGAAAGTGCAGTTCAAAGTGCAAAACAATTACTAGAGAAGTCAAAATGAGATAATAGTGATGGTTTCCTGAATCTCTTTAATCTCAGAAATGTTCCTTGTGATAAACATCTTGGTTCACCTGCTCAGAGACTTCTGTTGAGACAAACTAGAACCACATTACCAATCAGTAGTCAGTTGTTAGTTCCATGTGTCAGAAACAACAGGTCAATAAAAACCAATCTGTTGAAGAAGCATTTAACTCAGAAGTCCTACTACGATAAAACCAGCAAACTGCTCAATGCATTAAGAGAAGGAGAAGTGGTAAGGATGCAAACTTCCAAAGGCTATGATCGGATTGGTGTCATGAAGAAAATTTGTCCAGGGCTGGAATCATACAGTACATTGTGGAATCACAAGGAGCAGTCTTTAGGTGGCATGGGAAGCATTTTAGACCAGTGTCCAAGCCTATACCACAGCACATATCAGGTAAGAAAGACTGTTTATCTTATAGTGAGTTGTCCAGTTTTCCAGTTCCTGAGAAAGTTTGAGGACATTCCTGCTCCTGTGATGAATCCAGAAGTTCCTGATACAAGTTGTGCACCACAGACTGTCCCTGTTGCTAAATTTGGTCCAGACTATTATGTTACAAGATATGGTCGCATCTCTAAACCCTGTAACAGATATGAAGCAACTTGGACATGAACATTGTGTTTTGTTTCTAATGTCTGTAGTGATGCATGTCTAACTCTAATATTGTTTTTACAAAGGGCAATCTTTTAAGAGGAAGGATGTAGCTCAATGTGTGTATATGTAACTTTAAGAAGCTATCCAAGGGTTTCCACAAATTATAAATACTGAGCACGTGCGAGCCTGACTGCCATTTTGTAGTTAGCTGTTAAAATGTAAGCATGTATGTATGTCAGGTCTGTCTGTTAACTAGTTTGTTCATATTTTTTGATGCTGCTATCCATCCTGATGTGTTTCTATGTATTAAAGCATCTAAATGAAATACCCCACCTGCTTGTCATCTATGTTAGAGACGAGCAACACCTAGGATATCACGGTTGTAATGAGATAGGAAAGCGTGCAGTTCAATTACTTTGTTACAGATGCTTCTAGGGTTAATGTTTATAAATTTTACACTTGCTTTACTTGAGTTGCAGGAGTGAGGTGTTACATTATTAATGGTTGTGTAGGCCATTATGGAAGAGGTTGTTATGGGTGGAACTGAGTAGTGGTGAATTTCACCAAACTGTTGCAGACTGGGTAGGGATAGCTGGGATATACAATGCCACTTGGCTTTAAATTTGTTCTTTGTGACTAACTTGTGATGTGTGTTAATTACTTTTATATATGTTTGTTTGAAAAGATGGATACAAGTTAGGTTATGGGCAATACAGAATGAAATATGGGACTAATTCCCATTGATAACAATGGACTGGATATTGGCCATAAGACTGGTGCTAAGGAGTGTATGGCAGTTTGTCAAGTGTGCTAGAAAGAGGAGTGAAGTGGAAGTGAACTGTAGTACATTGAATAGAATACTAATTATGTGAGTGCTCAGTGAAAACATAAACAGGATAGTGATAGCAGGCTGGATAGGGTTTGACCGGTTATGGGTTGGGAGAAGTTGGAGGGGTTGTCGAGTTACAATGTAGTAGCAATCCAGCTGAAAGAAAGAAAAGATGTAGGAAATGGTTACTGGGTATGTGAAGAAGGGGCAAAATTATTGATCAAAAGCTGTTTCATGATTAGTGGCAATGTGGTAAGTGGAGATTAGCTTAAGATAAGTGTAGATGATGTGGAGTGGGTAGGAATTAGGGGTAGGGTAGGGGAGTAGAGTGGGCTTAACCAATCAGGTACTTCAATTGAATGCAGTTACTCCACCCACAAAAGGTTTTCCACCAAAAGCAGTCATTGAGGTAAAATGTTTATGGCTACAAAGACAAGGTATTTTAACTACCTGAGGTGAGTCACAGCATTTTATTTTATTGTTGTGGGATTTATTTGATTTCTCCAGGGAAATGTTGCAATGCTAAAGTAAAATATTCTAAAGTGTTATTAGTTTAACTTCAATGTAAGCAGTATAGACCTAAGAGTGGGAGTGGGGAGCCCTTCTAGCAGATTCATATAGGGAAAGATATTTCATTAGTTTAATTTGATTCTTGGAAACTGCTTTAAATTGGTTTTAACTGAATGTATTTCTCCTTTTGTGCTTTACAAATGGAGTTAAATTCAGCTGTAGAAGTTTTCTTAGCAGTGCGATTGTCTTACTTTTGCTGCAGAAATCATCAGAGATACTATGTACTCAGTACACTGGGAGAGAGACAGATTAAAATAATTAGGATTATTTAGTGGTTGAACTGGGTAGATAAAGTACTCTTCGTCTATGCTCTGCTGCATTAAGTAGTGCTTCACCAAAATAAGTAATGCAGTACATTTTACGGTTGTACATTTGTACTTTCTAGCCTTTGAACTGGAAAATAAGGCAGCTAAGAGGATATATGTCTTGGTATGCAAGTTTGGAATTGCTGAAGTTGAGGTTTCCAGATTTTAGAAAGACAGATGGAATATAAAGCAACTAACAAGAGATATGTGTTTATATGCAAGTTTGGAATTACTGAGATGGAGAATTGCAGATTTTAAAAGGACTGGTAGAGTGTAAATGTCTTAGTATCACCAGCAACTACCTCCTTAAGTCTAATTCCACATTAAAAAGATCTGCGAGCCTGTAGTTAGGTCAAGATAAAGGTGCAGTAATAATGACCAGACTGATAGAACTGCAACTCCTAGCGTAGGCCTGCGGTTCTAGTCAAACTAACATTCAGTAACACAAGCTGCATCAAATGAGTAAACCAAGTATCTGAAGATATGCACTGAAAGAAGGGACTCTCAACATGTGATCTGTATCAGTCCTTCTTGATGGCAACATTCCTCTCCTACTATGTTGTAAACAAAGTCCTCCATTAAACAGTTTTCATACAAAGGCCAGGATTCTTTACTATATTTCAAGTTTCTAAAGTGGAGGGGATAAATTCATAAATTATTCTTGAATGAGGGCAGTAAATGCCATTCTGTAAATGTGAAATATCAAGGCCTCATCCATAGCTGTGTGTACCTGGGCAAGCTGAAAAATGATAAATGTACTCATTTTGGGTCTGGGGTTGCATGGCAGAGACTCAGACTTGCCTTTCAAGAAAGCAAAGTTTACAACAAAGTGATAAAATGCATTTTTTACTAAAGAACTCTGTCTGCTTTAAACAAGCTACGTGGTGAGTGTGATGGAAACAGGAACAGGAGAGAAACAAGTGATGCTTTCTGATAACATAGTATAAGTTGAATGGATCAGAAGGGAATATTATAAAGCAGTGATTCTGTAGTAATGTAGCAGCCATGATTCTTCTATCAGCTCCTGTCCATTTATCATGTGCATTTTCAGCCTTATTTTATGTAATGTGCACTCAGTCTTGAAAACAGAAGTACATGCCTCAGAATTAACTTAAAAAGCACATCCGAAACCCTAGAAAGGGCAATGCTGTATAATAAACGTGTTTCCCTCTGCAACTCAGATGCAAGATGTGACTGCATTCATTAAGAATTTTGAGGCTTGAATGAGATGCAAACAAGAATTGTCCCATATGTAAATGCAGCTCACTTGGTTGTAAACCATGTGACAGGTGGACATGATCTTTTAGAGCCAATCTTTTGGTGATTAGTATCTTGTATCTCTAAGCAGTACCTCAAGATGCACAATGACCCTTTGCTTTGTAATACACTGAGCTGCAGTGATTGCACTAAATGCTAATGAAATTACATTTCTGTTACCTTGACTGAAAATGCCTTTTGGAGAACAAAACAAAGCTTATATTCTTAGCTTTAAGTTGATCACAGCCTGCACAGATCCCTCCAAATATGCTTTTGAGCCTTATCACTACTTCCTATAAAGTAATCCAAAATAATTTTTACTATATGACATTTTATACAATTACAGACATTTTATTATTTTTGCTAAGCATTCTAAATGTGAATCTCACTCTTTCTCTTTTACTCCCAGTACTGCAGTTACAAACAACTTGAATTCATAACGTATACACAGAAAGAAATGCAATGCAAAAATAGATGCAATGTATTAAAATTATGCTTAAAAATTGGTTACATTTCGGAAGATCTTACAGTCCATTTTAAATAATACTAGTATGTATCAAGGGCTCTCCTTTCTCTCTCATTCACCTGAATATGGTGTTTTAATTTGTTTTACTGGCTTGTATCTTCTGTAGAAAAACTGCAGTTATGTATCTGTGTAAAGACTGCAAATATGTACAATAAAGCATACAGGTGAGAAAGTAACAAGCCTGTTTGCTAAGGAATTACAGCAAATAAATTGCCATTGATGGCTGAAGAGATTAACGTTGAGATACAGTGGCTAAGTCTGGTAGAATAAATAAGTTAAAATCTGCCACATTGTCTTGATTACCATATGCTGAGTTCACATAGTATATTTTGTTATTATGTAATGACATTCCTCATTACAATTATGCAGGTACCTTGCTTAGTATCATGGATATAATTACTTATGATGTATTTATTTATTTTTTGTTTACTGGCTCATTTGTCTATTTAAGATGGCTGACTGATAGTTAGATCCAGCTGGGCAAAACACATTTATAATGGAGATAAGTTAAAAAACATTAATCAATGATTTGCAATAAAAAATCACAACACAAATACAGTTTTTGAGGCCCAGGAATGATTCTGCATATGATAATCTATAAAAGGTGCCAACAATGAAAAAACAATCCCATATAATAATATTAAATAAAAACGTCATATGTACAAAATTTACCCACGGATAACTGTACTTTGGTTTTCGTACATAATTAATGATAAATGAGCTAATTAACAGGGGCGGCCCATGCTATTGGACTGCTGGACTGCAGCCCCCCCCCAGCTGTAAAAAAAGAAAGAAAGTAATAGAAAGTAAAATAAAATAAAATACAATCTCACAGGGGATAATTGGCTTGGCTTAAAGTGTCTCACAAGGGCAGTTAGCCTAGCACTAATTTATGAACTTATGAACTTAAGAAAGAAAATTAAAAAAATGATCGCAAGTAGCGGACCTCCGCCCATGCGCGCTAACAGCATTTCTGATATCTAGACTGCTGCTGAACCAGTCTGGAGCATGAGCAGACTGTCTTAGCAGCAGTCTGGATTAAGAAGCATTCAAGTGCAGAGATCCCAGAAGTTTATGCAGTTGTAACTGCATAGGCTTTCACTGGAAAGGGATCGGACTCAGACTGCAATGTCGGCAGGCTGGGAGTCTCGTCGGGGAAGAATATCTCCGGGGCTTTCTAGTGCTCTAACGATCTAAGCTATGGAAGGATTTAGTGCTGCAACGAACGGACCTGTCCCAGGGTGTGTGTGTGTGTGTGTGTGTGTGTGTGTGTGTGTGTGTGTGTGTGTGTGCGCATGTGTGAGTGTGTGTGTAAAATGCTCCAGGTGCTACATGGTGGTGGGTAGAGAATAAGGCTTGAACCCTGTACCTTGGGCCCAAGTGGCAAGAGCCTGAATTCCCTACCCACCACCATTTGTAAAAATGTTGCAGATTTTTCCCTCATACTTGTTCTGTTCCTGTTAAAATCTGTGGTTTCTGTATTTTTGTGTCCTTGCAAAGCCAGTAGTGCATTGGTGCAGTGGTAGCATTGTTGCCTGACAGCTACATGTTCTCTGGTTTGATTCTTGGCTGAGGTGCCTTATCTTCTGTGTGGAGTCTGTATGCCCTCCCTGTTTTTGTTTCCTCTAGTGTCCTCCCATCTTACAAAGACATGTGTCTGTCTGGAGTGTTTCTCCCTGTGTCTCTGCTAAAAATGAGCTTTTGTTCCAAGTCAGACTTTCCTGGTTAACAAATGTTAAAAATGACACACATTTGAATATCAGACTTCATATTCTTCAGAAAGTGCATGGTAACACAAAAGCTTTTATTCTAGCAATTTTCTAAGTGTATAAGATGGATATTTCAAAATTGTCCCTATTTCTGGGACTGTATTCCCCCATTATTGGCTGCATCCAGGTTTTGTGCTAAGGTTGAGAGCTATGGTAAGAACTGAATTCACTGAATATGTTTGGGGGCTATATTTCCCCCATTACTGGCTTTGCCCGGGTGTTTTTTGCTAAGAGGTTGAGGGCGATGGTGAGAACTGAATTCACTGAATGTTTGGGGACTGTATTCACCCATTAGTGGCTTTGTTCAGGTGTTTTTTGCTAAGAGGTTGACAGCTGTGCTATGGTGAGAACTGAATTCACTAAATGGTAGCCATTTAAGTTTCTGTCTTCCTCTTTCACAAAACAGCTGATTTGGCATAGTGGTATGTTGCTCTGACTGTTTTGCACAGGGTCCTGGGTTTAATGCTTGGCAGTGAAATGTATGGTGGTAACACAGCATTTTATTCTAGCAACTTTCCAACATTATACAAGCAATGTTTAAAATGTGCCCCTGGTTTTTGGGCTTTTGTCCCCCCCCAACAATAAACTTTGGCTTTTTCCAGATTTCTTTGTGCTGCAAAGTTCAGAGATACAACTGATTGAGTAGATTTTACAAGGAGCTGAGAGCTGCAGAGGAGCAAAGGTTTAGTGCTGCTTATGCTGAGTTTGCTTGCATTGTTAATAGCACAACAGGTAGTATACTTTCTTTGGATGCAGAAGGCTGTGGGTTCTACTCCCACAGTAGATAGATGCATTGCTGATATTGTACTGTGTTACAAAAGGGGTGGATGCGAAGATACCTAGTAACTATGAACCTGTTATCAGTTTGCCATCCATTCCCTATTGCAATATTGCTAGCTTATCATTTTTTAGTGTAAGATAGGCAATTTATTCCTCAAGGGTAATGGGCACTTTATTTGTAGATGAACTAATTAAATACAAAGTTGTTTGCTAGCAGCAACCTCTTCATTGGTTACAGATCTCTTTAATATGGAATTATTTAGATGACTTTTACTTCTTCAGAGATTGTGCATATGTACTGATACTGGTGAACTGTAGAAGTTTGAGTAGACTTTTATGATGGAAATGTTCTGAATTGGGCAGTTTTGTCATTACTGGTGCATGCATTTTGTTTCATTGTTTATTGGAAAAATTTCAAAACAAATTTAAAACACCCTCTAATACTGTACTGTATTGTACAAGTAATATAATTTAATACAATCAGGAAAGTGTATGAAAGAGCATGTGTATGTTTCGTGTGCAAGGGGCCTGTAATTTGAAAACAGCCCAAACCCAAAGTTAATCTGCCACTGGCAAAATGTATTTTCTTAGAATGTGGGTGTTAATGCTGTTTTAGTGATTGTGAGTTTTCAAGGGCAGAGAAGTTTTAATGCTAAGTCTGTTCTCATTGTGAGACTGCCTTGCTTTGTTTAGCAGATATGATATTAGTGTTTGCTCTGTAAAATGCAAAATAAAACTTTTAAATGAAGTCCAAATCATTGCAGAAGTAAAGCAGTATGCACATTAGCGTTTATGGTAAATGGGGTGAAATAGCCAAGTAATGGTTCATTGGAATGACTGTAGGGGGGAAGCTCCATTCGACCATGATTTTGTGAGGGGGGAAGGGCAGCAAACTCAAAGACAGCCCCGGCTGAACTATACCTTTCAACTGTCCAGATTTTTGCAGAATGAATAGGTTTTTGCTTCTTATTTTTTGTTTGTTCCTCATAAAAGTTGTGGTTTTCTGTCAAATCATTTAGGAATGAAGTCACTAAATAATGACAGACACTCAGTTTCAGACTTCATAACATTCAGAAAAATGCATGCTAAAGCAAGACCTGTTATTCGATCAACTGTCTCAGTTTATACAAGAGCAATTTTTAGTACTGTTTATATGTTCCCCCCATATATTTGGCCTTGTCCGGATTTCCTGCATTAACAGGTTGAGAGGTACATGCAAATAAATTGCTTTATAGAATTAGGCATATCCAAACCTCTCAACTGTCCCCAATTTTGGCTCAAAATCTTGCTCTTCCCCTAATAATCCCTCTGCAAAATGGCAATTTTGGAAGAAAACATAGAGGGTTTACAATTAATAAATAACTGTAATAATCAGTTATAGATTACTTTTATTTCAAAAATGCATGTAGATTCTTTTATTTTGTCAGCTGTTCAAGTTAGCACTGCTAATATCTTTGACAGGTTCCCAGCTGTATTGTGTGGCTATTTTATATTTTTGAATCACATTTTTGGTCCATTTTTCATAAAATTGTGTTTTTTTTGGCAAATTAGTTCCAAATCATTAAAGACTGAAGTTAAAAAATAATGACAGACATTTCAGTTTCAGATTTCATACCCTTCAGAAAATTCATACTAATGCAAGATCTACTATTCTATTATCTTTCTAAATTTATAAGAGCAATATTTAAAATTTGTCCTTATTTTTGGGCCTTTGTCCCACATCTATGTATGGCTTTGTCCAGATTTCTTGCTCTGAGGTTGAGAGGTATGACAAATGTGTCAGGGCCATCCCAGTCAGCCAGAGACATTTGAAACTGTGACATAATTGTTGCACTCCACTCCCCCATGTAGTGACTCTGGATGTGTCCAAGCAAGGCAAGGAGCAGTTATGCAGTATAAATGTGCAGACTATCCCCCCATCCAAGGTAGACACAAGTACTACAATGGCTTTTCATCTGTCCTTGATTTTGCAGAATGTTCTGGTTTCTGTCATATTTTTATACTGTTGATTCATGCTTATTATTATTCAGAAAGTGCCTGTTGCTCTGTGTTTAAATAGCAGTGCTTTAATGACCATCTGGTAAGCTTGTCTGAGATTGTAAGATGCAAGTAAGTTTTAATAAGCATACTGTTAAAGAATTGCCAACATTGAAAGCCTTTCTGTTGTCGCCATGCAGAGAATACTTGCATGGCTAGATAACATGTAAGCCTTGGGTATTGAAATGCATATGACAGTATTTGTAATAAAGGACAGGATTACATTATTTTAAGAGCTCATTACAGGCTTTACCTGCAAACTAAACAGAATGCCAGTCTATCATGTGTGGTCCATATCCTGTGCAGTAATCCTTTAAGCAATGTATGTTGAGCTCGTTTCCTGTTTGCTTTTCATTTTTTACTTTGATCATGTTTTCCCCATGAAACAAGTAGATAGTTGTTGTCAAGCAGCGGGTCTTTTTTGGATAAGAAACATTTTTACAAGTGGGGGTATCACAGAGATTGCTACTTTCAGCATGTTACTTGGCACTTTAATAAAGCTGAATATAAATTATAATTAGAACTGGAGTACAAGGAGAAGTGTTTTGAGTTGAGTGCTGTTTGTTTTTCTTATACTTGATTTTGACTAGCATTCCAGTAATGTATTTAAAAAAGAATTTATTTTTTCTTGCCTCACAACTTTTTTGTTTCCATCTAGATATTAAGTAAGCTGTCATGCAGCCAATGGATTGAAATATGTTTTTTCTTCTACACTTCATTTTGTCTTGATTGGACTCTCATAATGATGGTTTGGCACCCAGGGCAGAGTATTTAATTAAAGTTACAGTTTTTGTGGTTGTGAGCATGGCTCCTCCCCTTTCTAGTTGGCCACACCCATTCCCATTGACCCCACCCATTCAGCTATCTCCTGCAGCTCCCCTTTGATTTGAAGTCACCAGCCGCCACTGCTAATTAATAAACAAGACCACTACAGTAGAATATATACTGTAAGTTGACTACAGGTATGAATCCGTAATAGCAAAAAGCTCAGCAGTAAGGCCAGTGTGCTAGACAGGAAATGCTAACAAAATCTAAATATACAATGCACACCAACTGTTGGTGCAGGGAGTATAGCATATATACAGTGTACCAGAGCTGGTGTAGCTCACAAGGAATGTATCAAAAAGAGTATTGGCTTTTATTGAAATACTTTAGTTATAGCATTTTCCAAATTAAATAAACAAATCAACAAAATACAACATATGAAAACATTTTTTACCACTGACATGTTGTGGACTTGAATGAAGTGCATTCAAGTCCACAACCCTTTAGAATGAAGGTAGGAAACCCCGAAATCCTGCAAACCTTTAAATTTACTCATCTTGAAATATACAACTTGCTTTTGATGATGCCAAGTGTATGCAAGCATTCCTGACATCAGAAACAATATACAAATAATCCATGTAGAACACAAGGAAACTCAGACCCCACTAATATTTTAAGTCATATAATTTGTGATATGTTACTTGCTTTTTATTTAACTGGGAGTTGAGCAAGTGTCTCTGACCCCAGAAGTTTTGAAAGAGTTTTCACTGAAAACTATAAGGTGAGAAAGGATTGCCAGCCCTGAAAGCATGCACCGTTTGTTACATTCACTGTAGATAGAAACAGTATTACAATGAAATTAAATGCTACCATTCTTCATGGTCCATGTTGATGCGAGTCATTTTTTACAGTTGTGCCTTTTATCCATTTAATTCGTAGGAAGACTTGTGACTGGGGAAATTTGCTGTATTCATGAGATGATTACATTAAATGTGCTTGAGGGCAGAAGGGGGCTGTTAGTCTGTCTAGTTTAGCCCTTGATTACATTCAACATTCTGCATCTCCTCTGATCCTTGCTACACCCTCTCTTCATCTCTACCTGTTCCATTCCCTTTTGAATTGCTGCATAGATTCTTTCCCCACAGTTCATTTGAGTAATCTTGTCCTCTGGTCTCCAACCCTGTCCATAAAGAAGTATTTTTACAGATCCAGGGAATAGTTGATCCCTACAATTTGCTGCCTGTAACCCTCCTCCCCTCTCAGTCATTCATACTCAGAAAAATCTCTTTACTTTTCCCTGACATATTATGTCTCTTCTGACTTCTAGTGAAAATTGCTGGTCAAATCCCTGCATCCACAGTAGCCTTCTGGCAGTTTTCCTCTAGATAATTTCTTAAATCTGATATTATTCCCTTTGTATACTCTTCAGTACTGCAGAAAACGCTAAAGGTGTAGCCTGACTATGGCCATGTAGAGGGTGCTAACATTATATCTTTGATTCCAGTATGTCCCAATAATCAACTGTCTGCTCCCTCACTCTGCTCTTGGTACTCCATTTCTGATATGATAAATGCCCCAAGATCCTTTTCCTGCTCTGTTGCCATCAGTGCCTCTCCCATACCAGCTGGTAATTCACACCAGGGCTGCTTAGGGCCAGGTTCATTATTTTGCATTTGTCTGAACTGAGCTTCAGCTGCTCCTTTAACACACTTAGTCGGCCTTTCCAAATCTTTGCTTAGACCAACCCCGTCTTCCTCTATTGCCCTTAATGTTCTGTCATTAGAAAAGAGATCCATCCTGTATGTTCTTCCCTCTGATAAGTCTGAAATGAGCACACTAAAAAGTACTAGAGCCAAGAATTACCCTCGATAGCATTGCACTTTATACTTTCTTTATTCCTAACACTGTCCGTTTCATCACAGTCCACATGGGATTCCCTATTGAAATGTCAGCACTCAAAATGCAGAGTGTGACAGAAAAAAAAAGAAAAAATACAGGAGAAAAGAGAATATCAAACTTCACTCTTCCACTAACAATTTCTTTTTTGTATTGGGACAGGTTCCCCTGCACCCCACCTTACTTTCAAACTTATATATATCTCTGAGATACCCATACATCAAGAAAAATGAATATTCTGGGGAAATGGCCATCTCGGACTTCGTATATATAAGTTTGGGTATTCATCCGTTCAGTCTCAGTATCATGGGATATGCTATAGCGGGTCCCAACATTTTAAATGGTTACTTCCACTGGGTTGTACCATTAAACAATGCAGCAATCCAAATTCTTAGTAATGATTTTAAATCCCATCCTTTCTACTTTGTCTAACAACTGCTGGTGTGGGACTGAGTATAAAACCTTGAGGAAGTCCAAGTAGTGGGTCTGCCAGTACTTTCCTATCAAGGACTCCAGTAAAAATTTCATAAAATTGGATCAGGTTTGACTGAAAGCTTCCATAATGCATGAACCCAAATTGACTCCCAAAAGAGGCCATTTCCTTCACAGCCTCCTCTCTCTGTATCCTGATATCTGTCCACTGCTATCCTCACTCTGCCACACCTCTCTGTCATTCACTTTGTCTTCTTCTTTGCCATATTCTGTGACCTCCTCAGCTGTTAGCCTGGATTTGTAAAAACACCACTATCAAAGAAGAAATTATTCAGTTATCTAAAGTATTTCACAACATGGGAAATGTATTGAGCAACTGGTAGTATTGAAATAATGGTTTATGGTTAAAAATATAATAGTTCTAGAACACTGGCAGAGACAATGTATCTGATGTCAGTTTTCATTCATTCCTCAACAGCTGGGTTCAGATCTGATCCTCAGATCTGACTCGGCTGTTACTTTAGCTCAATGTCACTAGGAAATTGTTGAGCTCCTCCCTTGCCTATAATGCACCTAATGTACTTCAGATCTCGTTTGCCGCTTTCACATTTGAACGTGGTCACTTTGAGCTCTCAAGCTTGTGGATTAGTAAAGAAGACAAATCAATAGCTGATATTTCTTAATACATTTAATCTACTTTTATTATATTAGTCCTCCCTTCCCTACACTTTTTTGTATACTCTTACTTACCATAGTCAGTACTTTCTCTTTATACTCTATTACTACTGTTGTTAGTATTTTTCTGTTTCCATATTCTTTCTTAGTTATTTAAAAAAAAGTTTTTTTTTCATTGTATTTTGTATTCTTCAGCAATGTCTGAAAAGGGTCCAACTGGTTTTAAAAAGTGCTAGAAATGTGGGCACAATTGACGCTTTCTGACATACATGTCTTATGCATGTATTGTTTGGGCCCAGACCATTTGCAGACTGACTGTTTATATGTAAGGTTTTCAATATATGAATGATCATGGACAGAAAAAATAAGCTAATTTTGAAGGGGCTACTACTGTCTTCCTTCTCAGAAGCTATTTCTGGGGCTCAACCCCTCCAAACCAAAGCATAAGGAGCCTTCTGTCAAGCCTTTGGGTCCTTCTGGATCCTCAGTGCCCTCGTTGGATCCTACCACCAAGGAAAAACACAAAAAGTCAGATCTGAAGACTGCTCCTACCCATCTGATGTTAGTCAAAATTGGTTTCTTCGGATCTTAACTTCTCGTTTCCGAAGCCTTTACCAAAGACACAGTATTCTCCTTCCATTGACCCAGTACCCTCTTGAGTACCTTCCCTATTTCTAGAATCCCACCGTTGCTCCAGATCTCCACGAGTGGCATCTTCTCATTCTTCCAGAAGTCTGACTGAGGCTAATGTGGACAGAATGTTGAGGAAGTTTCTCTTGGCAGAGATACAGATGGGAGTTCTCCTGGCTCCTACCCCTTTGGATCAGTAAGTCTTGGTTCACACTACACCACTGATCTCAGCTCCTTCTCCAATCCAACCTACCTTTTCATAGCCCTTGGATCCAAGTCTTCCAGGACCATCTGGATCAGATCTGAAGAGGTACCAGCAGGTTTATTGATGTCACATACCAGGTTTAGGCCTTCAGAGTGAGTAAAGTACAGTTGTCTACACTTAGCATAAATGGTGTGACACCTTCACAATTGGAAGCCACCCAGGTGGGCTTGACATCTGCACAGCCCACAGCGGTAAATATAAATGCAGAACAGACTGTGAATGTGTCCTCTGTACTAGTGACGGCTAACAACAACTTTAACAATCAAGATTGGTTGAAACAGGATATAGTATTTAATGGGAACTCTGGCTCTATAGCTGAGGTCTGGACTTCCAATCAATCTCTTATGTGTCTGGAAAGGAAAATGATTAAATGTAGGAAACTGGAGTTGGAAAGTTTATATTTTGTGGAGTGCATCAGGAGCAAGGTGGTGCCGAAAGGGCTAAGATGTTGGACGTTTCAAACAGGGCTAATAGCTGATTCACCTATGCACAAAGAACTGCTGGATTTGTTTGATTGTCAGGGGTTTGAACTTATGGAAACCTTTATTAAAGGAGTACAATGGGTTTTTAAAATTCTTTCCTCAACTTCTCTGCCATTTTCCTCCCTATTTACAGCTTCCTGCATAAACTAACAAGAATGCAGCGTTTAGAAAATAGAATTTCCCCTTAGTTCTCTAATCCAACCCTACCTTAGCGTACAGGAATGTTTTCTCTTTTAAAAACATTCTCTCGCATTTCATTTAAGCTTCTAGGAGTCCCCCAATTTGTGATGTCATCACGGCCAGGCAGTGGAGGTATTTTTTTAACATTTCCCTCCCCTGAAGTGACATTACCACAGCCGGCCTCTGCTTCTCCAGGCAAACAGTGAAACCCACCCATTCTGTGATGTCACAGCTGCCTTGGCCTTCCCCCAGCCTTAGAATGCTCAAATACAGTTGCAGGAGGTAGGGAAGTTCTTGTTGTGTTCGTATTTCTAGTACACAGTATTTTGTAATCGGAACCTGGTTTTCCAAGCCTTGCGATCAGCATATCCTCGTGGCCTAATTTATTTGTAAGTCAACTTTTGTTACAACCTAATTTATGAGCGTTGCAGTTTAAATTCTTCTGCCTTGTTTTCTTTTACTAGAATAAGGCTTTACAACTTGCCGGTGTTATGTTTGGCTTCTGTATGTGTGCATGTGGTCTTGGTTACTTATGTTGGTTTGACTGATTTGCAAAAGGTGCATGTGTTTTTGTGTGCATAACTGCCATTGTAATCTACCTATCTCTTTTTTTACACCCGCTAAGCTGTTTTTTTTTTTTAAACACTCATTAAACAGCTTAACGAGTGTAACAGAAGGGCTAGCTAGATTTACGATCACACAGTTTTGCGCACAAAACATGAGCTGCTGGGGTCCATAACTTTTATTACTGTCAACAATCTGTGCTGGGTGCATGTGTTTTTGTGGTCATAACTGCAATCATAATCTACCTAGCTCTTTTTTACACTCGCTACGCTGTTTCTTTTTTTTTTTTTTTTTTGTAACACTCACTAAACAGCTTTAACAAGTATAACAGAAGGGCTAGCTAGATCGTGATCGCAGTTACCACGTGCTGTCAGTCTGAACTGAAAGTAGAAGAAAAAACACCAACAGGGGAGGTTTAATGCATGTAAAAGATACAACAATCAGCCCACATCAGATCTGCAATGAAATAGCACTGCAGTTATGGTCGTGTTAATGTTTGCGGTGTCATATTCGACAAAGGGATTGCCGATCTGTTATATTTGCTCTGTTTCTACTTTAGATTGATATAGGACTGCGTATAGGAATCCCTGCAGGACTGAGTGAGCTGTTGCAGAGCTTTACCATGGAGGTGCTGAGAAACCAGCAGAGTGACTTGCTCGAATTGCCTTGCAGTACTTCCAGTTGAAAGAGAATCAGAGTAAAGGAGCCGGATGCTTCCTCTTAGACTCAATATGTCTGTCATGCCTGAGGTTATAGTTTGAGTGTTTTAATTTGCAAAGGCTACGTGGTAGTAGGAATTAACATAACTGGTATGATTGCTTACAACCATAGACAAACAATGGCTATCAGAGGTTTGAGAATGTCAAACCAATGTTCCCAGTTTACGAATAAAGCTTCCATGAAAGGCTCAGTTTGCATAGGAGCAAATTAGGTAACCAAGAACCCCCACACCCTTTCTGTTACGATGGAGAAGCTGGCATAAGCTGCAAGCACCCATCATTCTCTGCCTGGCTCTTCCTTTGCCAAAGCAGCTAATAAAACTCAAATTGCCTGGATCTCATTCAGAGCTTTATCCCTGCATGGCATATAGCAGGGTTTGTTTTTGATATGTTTGGTTAGTTTATGCTTTATTAGTTTAAAGTTTTGAATGCAATGAGTAAAAATATTGTAAAACAGATTGTTTTCCTTCTCAGTAGTTTAATTTTTGGATCATTCAGATAGATTCTGCATTCAAAGGTAGTTCATCTGCTGTAATACAGTTATTAGCAGGATAGTTTAAAAAGGTTGATACAATACCAATTGTTTTGCGTCCAGTTCTGAAATTGAAGTATAGAGTTTTGTGTCTGTAATTGGAGGACAGCCACAGTTGATAAACAACAGTAGTTAATGTCTGTTACAAGTTATTTTGATTTACAAAATCTAGTAATAATTTGGATCACATTTTTGTAACACTGTAGTTTGCATAATCAATGTCTGGTTAATTGATAACTCATAGAATTAAGGTATTATCTTTAGTATTAGCCCTGTAAGCCTTGTAAGGAAGTTTCATGTTGCCTATATATATATATATATATATATATATATATATATATATATATATATATATATATATATATGAGCTTCAATTCCAAGTTGATGTGTATAATTATGTCACAACTACTATATACACAGACCTTATTACACTCACCCCTTTGTATCAAGCTGCATAACACTCTTCCTGGGTAAGTGGAAATTTCTGCTTAGCATCTGCCTCAGGATATTTTATTGCTAATATTTGATAGGGAATAGAGGAGTTTATGTGATTTTCACTCAATTAATCTTTTAATGTTTGAAAAAAAAAGAATTAAAAAGGAACTTTGGTTAATTTAATGCCATTAAACTATAAGCTATTTATAACAGTTATACAGAACAGACTAAGGAAGCATTTAAAGAAGTTTAATTCCAGGCATACCATAGATGTAGTTTAATGCAGGGGAGTAAATATTTTATTAAATCATTAAAACACATTGTGATATTTTTTTAGTTTTTTTTTTTTTAATGAGGCGGAACAGTTTTGTTAATAATAATTATATTTGTTAACCAGGTAGGCCCACTGGACACAGTCACTTTTCATCCTTACTGATGTCGACAACTAATAACTGCTAAAGTATGATGATAACAACAGTCACTGGTGTCTGTGAATGATAAAGCCAACAAAATTCAATAGTTGTAATAATGGATGCCTGAGATCTGATATACAGTAGATTCATCAGACGGTGAGCATGCTTCCTAAGGGAAAATGTTGCCACTTGATGCACCTTTCCCCAAATATTTTGGCTGCTTGTGCATGACCACAACAGGTGCACATACTGAGTGTGTACTTTACCACATCTACATCGGGTCCCATCTCCCCACATTTACATCCCTAGCTACATTTACCACTTGCTGGAGTTATGAGTGTAAAATATAATTTTTTTATAATGTTGAGCTGTACTGCAGGCAGATATCCAGGAAGGTTAAGGGTCAACAGCTTTATTCAGTCATTTGGTGACAAGTCTTGACTTAAAGTCCGAGATGACCATCAACGGTATCTTCACTATTGTTGTCCAGGACTTGGTAAATTACTGATAGCTGGTGTTCTCTTGCTTTAAAATTAAGATGCACTCATCAATCCATTTTCTGTTTCCATCTTTGCTATAATTTGCAGATGAAGCCAGGTTCCTAATTGGTAGAAACTCCCACCACAACATAGTGTTCAATATCTCTAACTGCATTCTATAAAAGTTATATAACATTCTTCTTGTATCATTAAGTTCATCCAAAAGCAGATTGGTTACTGCCCCAGACTCCAAGTATACGACCTTGTTATTAATTTTATGTTGCCCATTCGATCATATGTACTTGCATTGAAGAAAGGATGTGTACATTGTCCTTCTACTTATCAATAGTTTCAGTAACCTTACTTCATGACCTCAGGTCACAGACTTGCCTTCTGTTTCAATGTGGGGATTTTGACTGGAAAAGCTATAGTACTGTTGGCTCTGATACTATCCATATAGGCCATGGGTTCGATCTGGCTTGGATGAAATGTACTAGGTTTGTTGCTTGTGTGTAACACATAGCGCTTAACTGTCCAGATTTTTGCCTCGTGTGTTTGGTCTTTTCCTCATAAAACTTGTGGCTTTCTGGCAAATCAGTGAGGATTGAATTCACTAAATAATGACCGAAATGTAAGTTTCAGTGTTCATATCCTTCAGAAAATGCATGCCAACACAAAACCTTTTATTCTAGCAACTTTCCAAGTTTATACAAGCAATATTTAAAATTTGATCTTTACTTTGAGGCCTTTGTCCCCCTATTATTTCTGGCTTTGTCCAGATTTCCTGTGCTAAGAGGTTGAGAGGTGTGACGTAACATACAAAATCTGACAGGCACAGACTTGCATTTTTTTGACACTATTAGTTTCTTCCTTGCGATGCTGGGATGAATGTTTTTCAAAAGAAAGGTAGATGGATGCTCCTTTAAATCAGGACCGCCTGTTTGGCAACAAGGCTGAGGAAGTTCTTAAAGCTAAATCTATGCAAACTGTTAAAGATTTTTTTACAAGTTCAGCCTCCTAGATTTAGTAGACACTGTCCCTCTGTGAATTGGTCCTTTCCAGCCCCTTGCAGGTCTTCTCAAGTCAAACCCAGACACAGCAAAACACCCAGGTGACTCACAGAACTAAGCAGTGGGGGGGCCTCCACTCCCGAGTCTGGGAATAATAAAACTCCCCCCTATGGTAAAGTGTCTCAATGACTTCCTTTTAAAATTTCCAAGCACTTATCAACTGACTGCCCCTTTGGGGGGAAGATTGCTCTTCATGCAAAGAATTGGGAACTCATTACCCAGGACAAATGGGTTTTAAATATAATATCCCAGGGATACAGATTTCACTTCCACATGTTGCCAACACCAAATGGTGCCGGACCTACCCCCAAATCAGTGGGCAGAGTTCCAAAAACAAGTACTTTCTCTCATAAGCATGGGGGTTATTCAACTGGTACCAGAAGAGGAAAAGGGACAAGGTTTCTACTCAAGACTTTTCCTGGTACCCAGAAAAGACAATTCATGGCATTCTATCCTGGACCTGCCTACTCTAAACACCTTTGTGGAGATTCCAAAATTCAAGATGCTGACTATTCACCAGTTACTGCGTATGCTAGGCAAAGATGCCTGGTTGGCAACACTAGATTTAAAAGAAGCATACCTGCACATCCCAATCAGGGAATCTTGCAGAAGATACCTACATTTCAAAGCAGGCTACTCACACCTGGTACCCTGTCAACCAATTATATTCCTGGGAGCAAGCTTGAATACAACATCCCAGATGACATACCTCACGCCAGAAAAGCAAATTAATTTGACAACCTACTTCAAACAAGTGGCCACAAAAACCCTGCTATCTGCAAGACAAACACTGCAAGCCTTAGTGTTCATGGCCCCCTGCATTTTTCTAATTCCATATGCAAGACTGCATATGAGGAAACTACACTGGTACCTAAAAAGCCTATGGTCTCTACATTCTCAAGACCTAGAAACAATGATTCCTATCATACCTTGCCTACACCTACAGTTCCTTTGGTGTGCAGAGGCCTGCCACCAAAACAAGGGACTACCTTTCACACCACCCCCTGCCATCCAAACCCTAACAACAGATGCATCATACTATGCATGGTGGGCTCATCTGGCAGGGAAGTGAATTCAGGGCAAATGGAGCCCAAGTCAAATGCACCTGCAGATCAAGCAAAAAGAAATGTTAGCTGTACAGAATGCTCTGACAGCCTTCAAGGACCACATTCTTCCAGGACAACTAATGGTAAAGACGAACAACACCACTGTTATGTGGTACATAAACAAGCAGGGGGGGTACACATTCTTACCCCCTCTGCAGACTAGCCATGGCATTGTGGAACACAGCCTTGATCTACCAAGTGCACCTACAAGCTCAATTCCTGCCAGAAAAATTAAATACACTGGCAGACGGACTAACCAGAAACCTCATGGACCCACATGAGTGGAAACTGGAACCAAGGATTTTCAACATGTTGACAAGCAAATGGAGCAGCCCAGATATAGACCTGTTTGCCTCTCCCCAGAACTACCAAGTGGACACATTTTGCACAAGGACTTCCACAAACAAGCCTGGAAAGTGGATGCTCTGTCCTTCAGCATCAGTCTATGCCTTCCCCCCTCTGCCTCTGCTCTCCAAAGTACTATTAAAAATCAAACAGTACAAACCAAGGATGATTTTGATTGCTCCAGACTGGCTGCACCAACACTGGTACCCCCTCCTGCATAGTGTCACAATTATCTCCATGGCACCTGCCTCAGACTCCTTCCCAGCTGTCTAAACAGGAGAACCAGATTTTCTGCACCCTCAGCTTCCAACACTGAACCTTGCAGCCTGGCTAATTACTTAATCTCTCCTTTACCATCCCTCAGCAAACCTATGACGGATATCATTCTAGATGCAAGAAGGCCTAGTACTAGAAAATCTTATGCTGAAAAATGGAAAAGTTTCTGTGCCTGGAACCAATCTCAAGGCATGAGCACAGCAGCGCCCAATTTACCTCAGATTGGCAGCTTTACGGACTGGTCTTTGAGGATAGAAGTGAGGTATACATAATTCATAAATGGCAAGAGGAGGCATGTTTGGGGTAGCATGCATAGCTGCAGGAGTGTTATGATAGAGGTGAGATGAGTGGATCTGGCTGCAGCTGCAAGTAATGCTGTGGTGTGAGTGGACCTCTGTGAGGCTGGCTACCGTGAAGTGGTACAGAGGCTTGTCACTATAGTACAATATGCAGTAGTTGCTGGATATGCACATTGTAACCAAAAGCCAGCTTGTGAATGCATCATGTAAGTACTGCCTTTTGACTGCTGCTATATAGTTAGGTGTATGCATTCATCTTCTCCTGTACTGACAGGTATTGGACAATAACAGGCAAGTTGGGATGTCACGTGGCGCTATGCGATGTGGATAATGCTAGCTCAAGAATGGATGAACATGAGAAATGAGTGGTGGCTGCTGTGTTTTACAGTGTGTGAATAGATTGGATTGCTGTCCCGAAAATACTAAGGTAAGAAACTTTAAGTCAAACAGTTTGATACTGCCTGATATAGGAATTATTCAGTAGTAGTGTAGTAACACCGATGTTTGGAAACATAGAAATTTGGTATGCATGCTTGTACATTCTGCACGGCAAATGATGCTTAGGTGGTATATCGCTTACATACTTCTCTTGTATTTGCACCAGATACCGCTAGTGTGCAGTGCAGGAATAAAAAGTTTAAAACATTACCCTCGTATCAGAGGTGGCAGTGCAACATATTCATAGTGGCTTAACCTAAGACTAGCTTTAAGCAAGCACCATGTGAAACCTGAACAAGCACCTAGAATTATTCAATGCAGCTTCAACACCTTAAGTCTGAAAATGAATTCACATACTCACATGAACAGGAGTAGCTGCATATTGATAGCTAAAGGTGTATGGGCATGTCGGGTGGTTACTACACTGCAAAATTGGTATGTAATGGTGGGGATATTTGGAAGGCATGAGCAAACACACAAGTATATTAAAGCCATAGCACCAATTGAACTGGAGTCTGGCAAATATTTAGTAAGGGATTTAGTCCATGCACAAATATTTCAACAGTGATTCTTTGCAGTGGCATCCATTACCTGATTCAAGGTTAATTAACCTTTATGTCCTTTATATAAAAATAAATACATAAATAAATAAAAATGTACTTTGTTATAAGTGACTACTGGGCACAAGAAAAATGAAGGGGAAAATACAGCACTGTTTGTATGTACAAATACAAACCCAGGGACACTGCAAAAGGTTTTTTTTGCAAACCAACCAGTGGAGTAAAAAAAAAATATGTAGGCAAACACTGAACACCAACACACTTTGCACATGTAAATCATTTTTAACAATGTGGAAGCATGAAGTGATACCTTAAACACTTACATTAATAAAGATCTAAAGTAGTTAATAGTGTAAATGTTTTATTTAGCTCCCTGGTGCAAGACCTTACAGGAGTTGCTACATAAACTGGATGCGAATGCAGTCAAGTAAGGCCATGGCTATAGTGCAGAAAAAAAAATGTCCCCTGTAACAAAGGAAATGCTAGAACAAAGATTGAATTACATGAGTCAGGCACCCTGCTGAGATCTGCCAGTCAATGGAATTACCAAGTCAAATTACCCTCAGGACTTTGACAGCTAGGGAAGCTAAGTGTTATGGGGGAGGGGAGAAGTAAAAGGACTGGAATTCATTGTCTCACAAATTAGTGCCATTTAAACTAAATTAGAAAAAAGGCAGCAGTAAACAGCACTTTGAGTGTGTTTTGTGACATTTGCACTGTTTCTATTTTAAGTAGTCATTCAGCAGCAGGGAATGTTACTTTCACTGTTCTATTTTACTCAAAACTTTGTATGCATGCAACATCTATGAAATGACAGGAGCTTTAGGCAAACGGAGGCCTGCATGATGTAACATTTGTGAGCCAAACAATGATTTGTGGGATACTGAGTGGCAACCTGATTTATCCAAACCACGTCAATATGCTGGCCTCCAGGTGGTCAGAGTCTGTAATTACATATAAAAATATTTAAAATCCTGTAAATAATCCCAGAGTGCTGTTAAAGTGTAGGAAACATCATGCCATGATGTTTTAAACATGTTTTTTGAGTCTGTGTGTGCGGTACTCCTTTAAGTTTAACAACAGATCTATAGAGACTCTGCAGGCAGAGATTGTTGAACTTGACAAAGTTCTGCACAATGATTTGTTGTTTGACCCCTCTTTTTCAGCTTACAAGGATGTCTTTTTAACAACGAACAAAATAGTTGCTGAGGTTAAAACCTGAAAAGAAAATAAGTTATAAAGGGACAAGGAAGCTTACATTTCAGGTACTGCTTATCTTAGACCTCCTAATCCCACCTCTTATGCTGTCCATCATTCCAATTCAGCCAATAGTGGTGATGAGGAAGGTGTAGATTTAACAGAGGACGTGAACCAGTAATTCCCTTGAGGGCGGGACTTTCCTCGCAGGTCAGACTGACTGCAGTACCAACAATGAGTGGGGAACAATGCTCAGACTTCCAATTCCAGGCCCTTGGGGCCGCCACAACAATCACACAACAGGAGAAGGAACAGAAGGAACAACTGGAATGTTTGTTACATTTTTCTCCTGGAACTATTGAATTTGGGCCTTTGGAATTTCAGGCAGCTGTTGAATCGGATGTCTTTGCCTCCGAAGATAATGAAATAATAATAATAAAGATAAAACAAAAAAGCTGATTTTACACTGTATAACTTTTCTGGTCGTATGTTTGATGAAACAGCTGCAGATTTATTCAGCAAAGGACTTAGTTTTGTGCCAGCAAAAAGCTCTAATATTGTTGATTTGGTCTTGGACCTTAAGTTGTTTATTAGCAACTTGAATTTTAAATTCCCTTTCAACAATGTTAATGTTTCTGAACAGTGTTCTAGTTTACGTAGGAAAAGCATATACAATCCCCCTGTACACTTCTGTCTTACATTGTTTGAGAAAATTTGTGAATTTGACTTCAGAGCACTGTTGAGTCCCCAAAGTGAAAATAATTATGACAATTTAACTGAAGCTGAAAGAAAACTGCTTTCAGACATTTGTAAGGACAGGACAGTTAGAGTCATGAAACCTGATTGGGGGGGGGGGGTAGTTATGTGTAAGCAAGACTATGTAGAAAGAATGAATTTATTGCTGTTTGATGAAACCACCTATGAAGAGGTTTCACAGCATTTTGTTAACTTGTCCTATTATAGGATAGATGTGGTTTTACAAGATCTTTGTGACCAAGGGAAACTGGACCCTGGTCAACTATAATTTCTTGTTAACAAACATCCAGAAGTCCCTAGTATCTTTGGAATTCCGAAGATATATAAGAGTTATTAAAACCCTCCTATGAGACCAATTGTGAGTGCAGCTGGCTCAAAAACCCACACTTTGGGAAAATACATTGATTTTGCTCTCAAAAATATATGAAAAGGAGAAAAGCATATCTGCATAGACTCCTGGGATTTTCTGGATAAACTGAATGGTGTAGTATTTCATGATACTGTGAGTTTTTTGACAGTGGATGTTACTAATTTGTACAATGTTATTCCACACACCACCGGTCTGGAGTGATTTGAGGAGTTTTTGGTTGACAGTAAAATGTTCATTAATAGTGAAGTGGCAACATTAGTGATCTTTATGGAGTTATTATTGAAAAACAAATTTGTCTACTTTGAATGGCAGTATTTTCCAGATTGGGTGGGGGGGCACTTCTTGGGGAAAGCAGTTCAAAGCATGTGGTACCCACAAGAGGCCAACATGCATATCAATGTCCTGGGAATGAGAGCAGTGCTTTTAGCATTGAAGGCCTTCCAAGACTCTCTCCCTTTCAGGACAATTGCGATTCAGACAGACAATATATCAGTGGTTTGGTATATCAGCAAACAAGGAGGAACCAGGTCTTATCATTTGTGCTGAGAAGCTCTAAGAGTGTGGAAATGGGTGATCTCATCCAACTAATTTCTGATAGCAATGCACATTCCAAGGAAATCCAGCATGACTGCAGACAAATTGCGCAGGTCCATTCTACTACCACATGAGTGGTGTCTGAAAATGGAAGTGGCAGAAGTGATTTTTCACCGATGGGGCCAGCCTTGCTGTGACCTATTTACATCTCTCCTAAACAAGTGTAGCAGCTTCTTTGCCCTAATCCCCCTACTAGGGAAATCGCCAAGAGATGCTCTACTACATGATTGGCTCCCCGGTCTTTTCTATGCATATCCTCCAACTCCCTTGATCCCCAAATTTCTCCAGAAAGCTTTCCAGATGAAGAGCAAAGTCATCCACATTGCACCCTACTAGCCTTGACAGATTTGGTTCCCCATTCTTTGACCTCACCTTGGATTTTGGATCCAATTCCAGACCTCCTATCTCACCCAACAGACATGATTCACACAGAAATCTGAAACCTAAAGCTGACAGCCTGGTTTCTCCACTTCTGTTAATAGCCAGACAAGAAATGATGTCTTCCCAAGTCCATCATATACTTTTGTCTTCTCAAAAAGCCTCCACAAGTAAACTTTACAGAAATAAATGGAAAATATTTGTTTTTTGGGCACATCAGAAGCAAACTTGACCCATTTTCAGCTCCTGTACGTAATGTCCTTGAATTTTTGGATCCAATTTTTAATAAAGGAGCTAGTTCTCAACTATTTGAGTTAAAGTAGCAACCATCTCTAATTTTCACATAGGAGTTGAAAATTCCACTCTGGCTTCATTAAAACTCTGTAAGCCCTTTTTGAAAGTTAGTAAATCAAAATAACTACCAAGTGGGCAAAAAGTTCACCAAGAATTCCAAATCCAGCCCAACAAAAAGGTGAAGCAATAAAGCTATTGCTAAATAATGGCGTCTGTATTAAACTTTTGATCCACGTTTGTCCTCTCAGATCTTTATTGCTTCACCTTTTTGTTGGGCTGGATATGGAATTCTTTTTGAAAGTTGCTCTTCTTTTGAGGTCTCCTTATAATGACTCCACAAACAGACAAAGGCACGATGTAAACACACTAAACTGAATAAACGAAAACCAGGACTAGTTGCTTCAGGCAGAACAAACAGACACTTTATTACGTGAGCGCTTTCGGGAAATTCAATGACTTCCCTTCCTCAGACAAAAGCATATGCTTGCAAGCTTCAATAAATAGCAAGCCTTAATGCATAAATTAAACAATCAAGTAATTAACAAAAATCAGACATTCTTTAAAGATAAATCAGTTAAAAACAAATGTAAGCTTAAGAATTAAATACTACCCATAAAGCAGAACTTTAAAAAGGCACAAGCTATAATAAAAATAAATTAAAAAGTGCCAAGGACACCAACACTTACAAAATTGCTACATAGCAGAAAACAAATAAATCAACATAGAAAAGATAAAATTTAATTTAATCTAAACCTTTTTAGAAAAGGTGGGCAAAAAAAGACTAAATAAAAAACAAAAAACAAACAAAATATAAACAGAGCCACCAAAGGCATGTTTTTAATCTACCTTTCCAAGGCTAATCTTTTGAGACAGCATTTAATTTAAGAGTTTGCTGTGCTCTATGTCAGGATTGTAATACCTTTTACATTGGTAAAACTGAGCGAAAGCTTAAGCAACGCATATATGAGCACTATTATGCAATCACTAAACGTGACCTTACGAATGCCCTAGCTAGGCACATCAATGATCACCCTGACCATTTCTTTAAGTTTTCAGTTCTCACCCAAATTAATAAGGATGATAGAGGTGGGCCCTGGCAGATTAATCTTGAAATCGAAGTATTAAGATGGCAGGTTTTGACTGCATCTTATTTAATGCCTGGTCTCAATGAGACCGTGTCCATTAAATGCTGTCTCAAAAGATTAGCCTTGAAAAGGTAGATTAAAAACATGCCTTTGGTGGCTCTGTTTATATTTTGTTTGTTTTTGTTTTATTTAGTCTTTTTGCCCACCTTTTCTAAAAGGTTTAGATTAAATTAAATTATATCTTTCTATGTTGATTTATTTGTTTTCTGCTATGTAGCAATTTTGTAAGTGTTGGTGTCCTTGGCACTTTTAATTTATTTTATTATAGCTTGTGCCTTTTAAAGTTCTGCTATGGGTAGTTAATTCTTAAGCTTACATTTGGTTTTTTAACTGATTTATCTTTAAAGAATGTCTGATTTTTGTTAATTACTTGATTGTTTAATTTATGCATTAAGGATTGCTATTTATTGAAGCTTGCAAGCATATGCTTTTGTCTGAGGAAGGGAAGTCATTGAATTTCCCGAAAGCGCTCACGTAATAAAGTGTCTGTTTGTTCTGCCTGAAGCAACTAGTCCTGGTTTTCGTTTATTCAGTCTCCTTATAATGGCCCAACTCCTCCATGGAACTTAAATGTGGCACTACAGACCTTAATTCATTCCTCTTTTGAACCAGCAGCAAGATGTGATCTAAAGTTTCTTGCCTGGAAAACTATATTTTTAGTATCCATCACCTCTACTTGAAGGATATCAGAACTTCAAGCATTATATTCTAATCCTCGCTACCTGATTTTTCATAGGAATAGGGTGACATTATGAACCAATCCTTTTTTCCTTCCTAAAGTGGTATCAGTATACATCATCAACCAATCTATTAATCTGCCAGTTTTCTTTCCAATTTTTACAGAAGTGAAAATATGTTACACTTATGCTGTTTAATTACTGTCAACATGGTACACTTTTCATATAAGCTATTTGTATGTTTTTCATTGTGATGACCATAAATCTCTATATCTTTCCTTTTACCAGTGGCCATAATGGCATCATCATTCTGTTTGTATCATGAAAGTTTGTGAAGAGTAGGCCATTAAAGATGGATCATTACCAGCTGATATAGTAGAAGGTAGAATATAGGAAAGAGGGTATATACAGCAAGCAGAGGTAGACATAGAAGAAAAATAAAGGAAAATGCAATGGGGGAAGGGCACAGTGTTTTTATGGAGATGAATCCCACGTTTATTTATATATATATATATATATATACAGAGAGAGAGAGAGAGAGATAAAATGGGTGATAATAGGGGTCAAAATAAAGTGGACAAGTGTCTAGAGATAAGGACAAGTGTGGGCATCATGCCTGCTGCTGCTGCTGCTACCCAGCCAAAATGGATGTTACTGGATATTAGTAAATTGAGATCCCAGTCCAGGTGGCCCAATGGCAGGACCCAGCCACTCTAGTGACTTCATGATTTACTGGAGGAGGGGATGATGTGCAACAGCTCTGTGTGTCAATACCTGTCAGCTACCACCACTAGCACTCACTCCAGCTGCAGATGAGCTGGGATATGTGATTGGAAGCTGGTTGTCTTCCTAGGATGGGTCACCCCCCCCCCCACCGCCATGAGCCAGGCATTTCCATCCAACTCACCCACCCTAGCTGCATCCTGTAGCTTAGTGGTACTGTCATGACCTGACAAATAATGCCATTACTGAGGATGTTCCCCAGATGGCACATAATATGTATAAGTACAGGTGAAAAGCTAAGAGTCACATGCACCCCTCTGCACTGTAAGTCTTTGCTACCTGCTGTAATAGCCAATGGCATTCTTCTATGCCACTACCTTTACTACAAGACAAAAGGGACATACCAACCATTTCACACAAATGTACCTGACATGCAGACAACACTGCAAGCATATAGCTACACATGTATATGCAATGAACCACAAGCCTGCGATGGTGCCCACAGCAAAAAGGGGAGAAAACAAAATGGAGCAGAGAGAAGGAAATGGAGGTGGTATGGATCAGGTAATATACTAGGTGTGTAAGCAAAAGGAAGTATATACACCCACAGTGAATGCATTGTATATATAGTAACCAGTGATAGCTTATAATGATAAATAACATAGAAAAGCATTCCGACAGTTAGAGGGTTCAGATTGTTTGTTTAAAATGTTTATTTTAGAAAAGTAATACGTTTCATTAATTTATAAAATGTTGTAACATTCATTAGTTTAAATACTGTTGCTAAAATCAAGTGCAACAATGTTATGTCTTGAGTGATTTGGTTGAACATTTGAAATAAAGTTGCTTTCAAAAACAATACTCCTAATGTACATTTGTCTGTTTGGGTGCTTTTATAAATACTTTTTGAATATGTCTACAAAGTGCTTATCTGACTGTGGCCCTCAGTTTGATGTGAACTTTATGGGCTACTCATATAATAGAAAGATGTATGCCAGTTATAAAGATGATTCATGCTTTCTCTTATTGTAGCAAGAGCTAAAGCATTAACTCCTTAGTTTTTTATTTGAGATTACAATTGTAGGAGTACATCAGTCAGGAATATGTTTTGTTTTGAAATGTTGGCTTTTCTACGTTAAGAATGCTAAAGATCCAGCCTTTTGATTTCCTGCAGCATTTCTGCCCTTGATGGAGCTGAGTTTCAGATAACAATTACATAAAAATTAAAAAGAAAATAGCACAAAACAATGAAAGACTGCAAAACAGACAGAACAACCTACATAAGCTTCTAACATCTGACCTTTCAGATCCTGACTCAACAGTACTTTGAAATGCAGCTGTCACATTCCTCAAGTAAAGAAAAATATCATAATGTACCATGAGCTATCAAGGTACAATCAGAAAAAGCATTCATGAAGAAAGATGACAATGTACAACTGGCAAAAAAAAATCAAATACTTGTCTTCCTGAATCGCCTTAAGTATTGTATCAAGTTGAAGCAGATGCCATTGGTTAGTGCAAGCTGACACAACTGCCATTGGTTAATCACTCAGTTTAGTAAGCATTGCTTTGCTATGTACTGTAGTGGGAATGATACCTGGGGGGAGGGGGTGAAAGTCCAGTTACAGCTTGATCTAAGATTTAAAGCAGCATGCTTCCTTTTCAGTACCTTGCCGATGTATAGGAAGCCAAATGCATTTAATCCGTGCAGTTTTGAAGAGGTTTTCACCTTGGTAATACGGTATATTTGATTTTCTCTTTAATGTAGTAATAAAGAAACCACAAAGATAAGGAAATACAGACTGGAGAGCAAACACAATCATATCACTGAATAATAAGTTTATCATGCAAAGCAGGCATCACTAAGACTGCTGGAAAGGAAAAGCAAATGGAGTGTCACTAATATAGCAACTACCAAACAGAGATTCCATGAAACTGCATGTAAATTTGTCCCTTCACCTCAAATCATTTATTCTGGAAGTTTTTGAGATCTGAAAAATCACATGCATATGTACACAAAGAGATCAGAAAAATCACAGGCACATGTATACACACACAGACACACACACACACACACACACACACACACACACACACACACACACACACACACACACACACACACACACACACACACACAAGCACACAAGCACACTTTGCCATATGATATGTTTGCGAATATGTATTCAAAGACTGGGAGCAATGCAGCAGTCTTTTTATTCTGACATGGAGAAAAGGGGCAATCTGCACATCTGATGGCAACTTTTCTCTAAAGAATGAACTCAGGTAGAGAAACTAGTCATTTATTGTACATAAGAAATGAGTGGACGAAAAACAAGAAAAGTCAGATATGTATGCATGCAGATTTATGTCAGATTATCGATTTTCCAATAACTCAAAGCATTTGAATGTAGATCACAGTACAGTGGGGGTTGCATAATTTTTCCTTTTCCCCACTGTAGTGTGATCTCAAGAGTTGGTACAAATAATTTGCAATGGGTCTTGCTTTTAGTTGGTTTGTTTCATTTGATTTTTCAGAAAGTTGAACATATGTTCTCGACCATATGATGTTCGAGTTTACAAAAACTCGATAATCTGACATAAACCCATGTACACACAAACACAGACAAATGTGCGCACACACACACACGTGCACACACACTCGCGTGCGCGCGCGCACACACACACACACACACACACACACACACACACACACACACACCCCTAGCCAAGAGAGGAGGAAATAGAAGACAAGCAGAGTGATAACCACAGGCAGGGTAGATATGTAGGAGTGATAACCACTGGCAGGGTAGATATGTAGGAGTGATAACCACTGGCAGGGTAGATATGTAGGAGTGATAACCACTGGCAGGGTAGATATGTAGGAGGTGGATAACTTAGTTAGGTTAACTCAGTAAGCTAAAGCCACATTTTATTGATAGAGGTCTAGGACTGATAACAAAGCACAGCAAGCAACTGCTAAAGAATTCCATTCTCACCCTGCTCACCATACTATAATAACTAGTAATAAACTGACCACAGTTCATTTCCCAACAATGCTCTATCCAACAGTCAACAAAACAAAGTGAATATTTATGTCATTCACCTACCCATATAACTGTTTTGAAATTATTCACAAAGTTTTCTTCTTTGCTCTCTGGCAGGTTTGTAGCTATTTGCACAGAGCAGAAATGTGGTTGTCTGTTGAAATTCTGAGGACCATAATAACAATCCACTGATTAGCAAAATGTTATGTGGGAATGTGGAAATACATGTATAATTGTGTCCAGGGTTGTCGTATCTTGGAGTGATTCCTCTTCTCTGAGGTACTGCAAGCTTGTGATAAACAATGTAGCAGGAATGTGGGGTGGTACATTTCCCACCATGGGGTGCAGGAGTGAAGTTCTCCTTGGAAAAATGCATAAAAGGTGTAATAGTGAGTTTGAATCTTCAGACAGTCTGGACAAAATTAATCTGTTTTTTTTTTGTTTGTTTGTTTCATTTCTGATATGGAATCCACAAATATATGTTTATCTTACACTACAGACAGCTACACATTGACATGAGCTACAAGAAAATAAAATGCCTTTTATGACTGAAACATTTATTGTGGCTCATCCCAGCTGAATCAACAGACTGTTTCTGCTATTGTAGAAAAATATTGAGCTGGAGAGTTAAAAAGAAATGACTAGGCAGAAATGGTACACTAATGAATGCTATGGATTCTTGATGCTTATTCTTAATGTATTTATTTACTACCTAGGGCTGCATTGATCAACATGACCTACACACTTCAAACCATGAGGTTGATGGTACACCTCCGGCATACTTCAGACAGCCACCCATATGTCTCTGGCACCAGTATTCCATTACCATATACTACAAGAAACAGGTGTACCTAGAGTGGTGCAGTTATAGAGCAGCTTTTCTGTCTTCAGTATACATATCTTGTGCTGGTTTTACTGCATGGGACCACTGCCACCACTGCCATACCTGGAGAGGATGATGGCCAATATTCAGCACCAACATTATTTTATGTATTTTCTTAATTTTCTTGTTTGGGAGAGGCAGTGAGTAAAAATCAGACTAGCATTTTCCTGACTTTGAGAGACATGGGATGGTGAGCTAAATGAGGCATTAACATGGTTGGAAAGCCTGTTTTATTCAGTGTTCAGGTTTTCATGTCCGAACTTGAAGAAGCAATTCTGCTGCCTACCTGGAAATTCAGTTTCTGGAATATTAACTGCCTGACTGCTATTATCAGTTCCCCTACACTGTGACCGAAAACCTTTATTGCCACAACATTGTTACTTGAACTCCTGTTAGAATGGAATGAATTGCTCGTGAAGGTGTTACAGGAACTCTGTATGCTCATTATGTGGATGCAAACATTGCTAGAAAACTGTGTGCCTCTTGTGCATTTGTGATAATAAATGCACAATAGGCACAAATGTGGGCCACTTGTGCATTTGTGATAATAAATGCACAATAGGCACAAATGTGGGCCACTTGTGCATTTGTGATAATAAATGCACAATAGGCACAAATGTGGGCCACTTGTGCATTTGTGATCATAATCTTGGGCTTCCTGTATATTCATTTTTCCTCTGATATCAATATTCGATATATAGCTTGTTTTAAATCTTGGATGTGTGAAGTTCTTCATAACTTATAGCATTTTTCTTATTTCAGGCTCCAGGAACCAGACTCTGCTTTTTCAATATAAAAATCTCTCAGTTTTCATTTCAGACTCAAGAAATCTCACTAAAATATTCACGTTTCTCCTTTTAGAGGGGCAGTATTTGCCTGCACTATTAGTCTTGTAGTTTGTGCCTAGAGATTATGACAAAGGAGCTGTTTACAAATGAGGTATCTTGTGTTTTCTCTCTTAAAGGAAAACTCCGGGCTAGAACTAAAAAAATATGTTTTTTTCAGTCTATCTTTGTTTCCAGACCTATTTTAACACCTACAATTGACTCTAAGTGCTTTATTTGTAATTTTAGCCTGTTTACCACAACATGGCTACCGATGGGGCTTGCTACATCAACGTGATCTACTTCTCCTTCAAGCCTTTCTCTTTCCCATAAAGCATTTCAAGTCTCCTTTTTGTGACTCATGAAAGACATAAGGAAGTAACTGTGAATTCCCATGCCATTGACATATAATGGGAAATCTGTGACTCACTGTCAGTTTGTATTCCTTCTGTGTTAGGCCTGCTTCTTTTCTGTTGCTAATCACCCTCATTTATGTTTAGATCAGAGCTTGCTTTACAGTATAATTTGAAGTTATCTAGCAGCAGAAAGAGTTGTAGCTAAATTGGATGCCTTTGTTCTAAGTGTTCTTTTGTAGTCCTGCATGAATTGACAGTCCCCTCCTCCCACACTACTGCAGAGGTGAGAAAACTTTCACTGCAACTGACAGCTCAGAATAGAAAGGAAGAGAGTGCCATTTCAAATGTCTTCCCCTCTGCTCGCAGAATCATTTGTTAGGCAGCAGCAGAAAGATTTATGTAAACAATTTCAAATTAAATTTCGTAAAACAGTTGAGGATAACTTTTGATTATTTCATTGTGTACACTATTGTTTTTCCTCCTTATTTCTACAAGACATTATTATGTTAACTTATGTTTGTTTTACAATCTCTTTGAGGAACATTAGCCTAGTGTTTTTTGTATTTTACATGACATTTTCGTCATCTCCACACATTTTGAAGGACTGTAAAACAGTATATAGCAAACCTGTGTCTATGATGCTGGCACAGTAAAATTATGTACTGAAAACTCACTGTTTTCTATACTCCATGCAGTGATTTTTTTTGGGGGGGCTACTAATTATTTTGTGCATGTATGTATCACTTGCATAATGCATATAACTGAAGCATTTGGGAGTTTAATATGATCTTCTCTAATTCAGCTGAAGCTATTTAGCAATAGTTTTGTCTTTTATCCATATTAGTAAGTTTACTTTGAGGTCCTCCCTGCCTTTCTTTGTGCATATTTCAAATCTTACTGCTCCACTGGTCATATATCGAGCTATCAATTGGCAGTAGACACTAGTCAGCCAAACATAGTTATTCATATTTTTCACATTACTAATTTGACTTAGGTCTTTTTAAAACAACAAAAGAGACGTGCAGTTCGCAGAAAACACCACGTAAGAGGGTTTACACCCTTCACTCAAATAAGGATTGCAACATTCAATTTGCAGTTGTACTAACTAAACTTGTCAAGTCAGGCAGTAAGCACACCGGAGTAATACTACTGTCAGTGTCATGAGTACATAATGACAATTTTGACTCCATAATTTTCCTGTCTACGTTATTACAAGTCACTGTACCAGGCAGTGCTGTGTGCCCTTTTGGCAATATTGCACATCTTACTCCAAGTTCTCCTAAATATTGCCACCTGAGATCCAAAAGCACGTCATAGCGCCCTCCCCTTTGTGTAAATGTGTGTAGGCCCTACAAATTACATAAGGATACATAAAATACATGTATCACATCACACAAACCCCTTTGCCATCAAATTGGTGACTGCTGCATAATGTTACAGTGTCTCACACTGTGCATCAGACATTAGTACATGTTCACACAAGTTACAGTGTGTCAAGGGTACCAGCCAGCATCATCTGCACAAGTGACAGGGAGCACACTGTACAAAGGCTTGGACTATAAACGCTGTTAGGAGGGCATAACTGCAACAAAGGATTTTGAACATTGTGATTCCTGTGCCATGTCACCACCCACTTGCTACTCAGGCTCATGTCTAACGATGAATGCCTTCTCAGTGACTGTGCAAGAGTGTCTATGGAAACTGGTTCCTGCTAGTTACATAAGCTCAATTTTTTTTTTGGTTTACAGTACATACCTCAAACATACAACGGCTTTGCTTAGTATGATTTTTGCCTTTATCCCTGTGCATGGCCTAATCAAATTCAGTGTCCTGTTGCAACTAACAGACTATCTGTAATACCAAGGTCTCACAAATAAAAATAATGATGCAATTACATACATGAAATAGTCCTGAACACACAAAACCATGCTCGACCAGCAATATACTTATCCTACGGGTGTGCCTCCATTCAGTGTGCCAAAATAAGGATACAAGCTAAATGCCAAAAAATGCATAGTCATCCCCTTTGGAAAAAAACAAAGTACCCACAAACTACCACATAGGTGGTAGCCCCCTAAATACAGAAAATGTAATAAGGGATCTGGGGATCCAAGTTGATAATAACCTCTCCTTTGATAATCACATTACCAAAGTGGTTAGAAAATATTTCTATGTGGCCTACCTAATCACAAAAGGGTTTGCATCCAGATTGAAAGAGGTCTTTGGGCCCCTCTATGCATCACTCATCAGACCCATCATAGAGTACAATGCCCCATTTGGTATGTACCTTACAAGACACCTGCAACAACTGGAAAGACCACAGAAGTACCTCACCAAGAGGATCACTGGCCTCAAGCAGATGTCCTTTGCAGCTCAACTGAAGAAACTCCAGCTGTACTCATTTGCATACTGCCTTCTCAGAGGTGATCTCTGCCTGACATACAAGGCCATGTCCAAACCAGAATTGATGGACATGCTCCACCTAAAGAAAACCATATCCCCTCAAGCCACATGCTCCAGGGATGTAAACCTCACCACAACGTAAATAGGACGTGTAAGCCTGACTAGCTTGGTCTGCAAAGCTATGGAAAGGATCATCATGGACCTCATAAATAAAGATATTGGGGACCTACAGACACTGGATCCTACCCAGTTCGGCTTTGTTAAGGGCAGATCCTGCCTCTTAAATCTGGTTGATTTCTTTGAAACAGTCATCAAGGCCATTGATGAGGGGAAGGTGGTCCACACAGCCTACCTGGACCTCGCAAAAGCCTTCGATACAATACCCCACTCGGGCATTATAGATAAGCTCACCAGCTTAAATATAAACCCCTATGTCACTAGATGGGTTGCAAACTGGCTCAAGGACAGAACCCACATGGTTAGAATTGCTGGAGCCATGTCAGACTCCAAACCAGTTACAAGTGGCATCCCACAAGGCACAGTCCTGGGACCTCTCTTGTTCGGTATATATCTCTTGGAGGTACAGGCCAACATGGAAGGACTGTGGCTGATCAAGTTCGCAGATGACTGCAAACTGGGCGCCATAATCGACTCTCCAGCTGACACAAGCATCCTCCAAAAGGGCCTCATAGAAACAGACAACTGGTGCCAGAGCCATGGCCTTCAAGCTAAATGCCAAAAAGTGTATAGTCATCCCCTTTGGCAAAAACAAAGTGCCCACAAATTACCACATAGGTGGTAATCCATTAAGTACGGAAGAAGTAATTAGGGACCTGGGGACCCAAGTTGATAGCAATCTCTCATTTGACAACCACGTGGCCAAAGTGGTTAGAAAAACATTTTATATAGCCCACCTAATCATGAAGGGATTCACATCTAGATCAGGGGAGGTCATTGTGCCTCTTTACTCATCCCTCATCAGGCCCATAATTGAGTACAATGCCCCTTTTGGGAGGTACCTTACCAGACACCTGCAGCAACTGGAAAGACCCCAAAAGTACCTCACCAAGAGGACCAAAGGGCTCAAACAGATGCCATATGCTGCCCGGTTAAAGAAACACCAGCTCTACTCAGTGGCATACTGCCTGCTCAGAGGCGATCTGTGCCTGATGTAGAAAGCCATATCCAACCCAGAATTAATGGACATGCTGCACCTCAGAAAATCCAAATCCCATCGAGCTACGTGCTCGAGAGACTTGAACGTCAGCACTGAAATAAATAGGGCATGCTGGAGGGACAGATTCATAACCCAGAGGCTCCCTTCACTCTGGAATAAAATCCCAGTCCAGGTTAGGCAGAGTCCCTCATTGACTCTCTTCAAGAGAGAATCTTGATGAGTGGATGGGAGATTGTAGGTTTACCCCGGGTATCACTTCTGTGTCACTGTTAGACAGAGGCACAGTATACTAATCTCGAAAAAGGGCATAGCAAAATTAATTTAAAATGGGTGGCGAAAGCCAAACACACACTGGCTAGGCTTATAAATGCCCTAGGGCAGATAGCCTAGTATGAACCTATGAACCTATGAACATCCAGATCTTAAATTCATCAGCTCCACAAATAGGCAATGAAGAAATAATATATACTATCTCAAAATAAACTAAAACAAAATCATCAACATAATTGGATGCTACTTCCCACCTGGCCAAAACATCACTCCACTAGAAAAACTCCCCAGCTGGCCTACCCATCATCTCCCACAAGAAACTATAATTTTAGGCAATTTCAATATTGACTGGCAATCCTGTTCTGGCAACTAGCCAACCCATCACTTCAACCTTCATGGCTTCACCCAACTAGTCCAGTCACCAACCAGGATAAATAAAAACTCCAATAAGCACACTAACCTGGAATGGGTATTAGTCAGTAAGAGCCCCCAGTCATATATAACAGGAAGCTTATCAGATAGCCTCAGTGATCACTCCACAACATTCCTACTCAAAAAATAACTCTAACCTGTTGAACTTGTTTAACTTGCTTACTTGTCACCTCACAGTAAGACGTCGTCCTGTTCGATTCTCAGCTAAAGCGTCTTCTGTGTGGAGACATGCATGAATGGGCATACCTTCATTGAAGGTTGTGCGTCAGGGCTGGCAACTCGGCACATAAAAATCTACTGCCAATCATTAGTGGACCAGAGTTCCACTTTGGCGACTCCTAACTGGGAAAAGCCGAAAGACACAACAACAACTTATGTAATCTCTGTAAATAGTCTGTATTATGTAATGCTGGTATTATGTAATGCTGTATCTGCTTACCCTTGGAGCTTTTCTCCCCGGGCCTCTGCTGAAAATGGACATGCATCCAGTCAGACTATCCCGGTCAACAAATGTAAAATAAAAATAAATAAAAAAGTATTTTTGTGTATAACTCTGTGGCTAAATATTGAAAGATATGACACACAACATGCACACGCAGACACACGCACACACACACGCACACACACACACACAGTTTTGTTAACACATATGCAGCTATTTACCACATTGGAGGAGTGGGTCACTTTTTTCCTATTTTAAGGCTTTTTACAGAACATAATCATGTTTATTACGGTCCTTTGCAAAAACTGTTTACAAATAAACAAATTAGTACACTCAGAAAACAAATAAAATGAGAAGACATATACACACACACACACACACACACACACACACACACACACACTCACACACACACTCAAAAATAATAATAATCACCATAAAGAATGTCATAAATGAAGATCCCTAACATGCCTGTTCCCCAACCCTAAAGCCCCAGTTGCTCCTTATACCTGCATTCCACTTCCGCTCCCATTCACTTTCTAGGCACTTTATGTTATCATCCCTGTTTTTATAGACTGTTAACTTGCTAAGGATTGCATAGGTTCATAGGTCAGTAGTAGGACTAACTGCCCTTGTGGGCAATTAAGTCTAACCAATTTTCCCATTTGAGAATCAAACCTTGCACCTTTTGTTTGTAAAGCAAACACATTAACCATTACGCCAACCCTCAATCCCCGAAGTAAAAAAAAAGTTGCAATGTCAGCCTTAAATTCATCCAAGTTGCTACTGCTGCCTCTCCAAGTTCACATTTTCATATTTTCTTAAAGTACCTTCCAGCTACCTGCACACTGGTGAGGCAGTGTTGTCTGCACTACACCTCTCTGCTTCCACTAATGTCTAACTGCACTACAGCTTTGACTTGTGTAAGTTCCTCCATCTCCCTTATGCATCATGGGAATCCATCATGTAGTCTCATAATTTGATTGCTTTTCCTTTTATGACTTCCATAGGTGTTTGCAATACCCTACAGAGTGGGGCAATGACATCTGCACCTCTGGAGTTGACACCTGACAAGGCTTCCCAGGACTCTGCTACCTTTGCTAATGTCCTCACATAGTCCACAGTATAATTCAGCCAGGGCAATAACAACACTCACATCTTTTCCTTTTATCCTTCTAACATTTAAGTTATTGCCTCATGCTGACACCAAAGTGCATATGTCTGCACCTTTCCTATAATTATCCCCAAATTCCATTTACGTTTCTATCTTGCAGTTTACATTAGAATATGACTGGGCTGGAGGTGACATCGATATGCACTCACTTCAACTGAATCCTGGTGCCAATAAACACCAGTCAGCTTTCATTCTCAGTCAAAAAGGGACTGTCTAACATAAAAATGTTGAGAGTTACAAGTCCAAGCAGTAGGTCACATTGTATCAAAATAAATAAATAATGGCTTCTCACTTCACAGCACCCATTCAACTGTTACACTAATTCACTTCCGATTTTAACTGAACAATAACTGCCACCTATTACCACCAGGGTAATCCTATGGGCTAGGCTTGTAAAGACTCCACGGCCATTAGCCTAGTGCACACCTATGAACCTTCTGCCTCCTATCAGCTAATCAAATTCCCTATCCAGCCCACCACTTCAGGATTGTGCCAAGAGGCTGAATGTTGCACAAATTAAGTTCCTAACTGCCAGACCTGATCAACTTCTGAACCCTAGACCACCAGTGATAAAGCTTTGCTATATTTTACTAGTCACACATATTGTGACCTATGTGCCTTGGTATTGGGCTTTCCTATCTGACAAAAGGGTGAACACTGAATTATAATGGTTAAGCAAATCAATTAACCATAAGGATTAAGTGAGAAATAGGAATTCTTCCAAGAAATCAAAAGCAGCAAGGTCTGTAAACATAAAGATGTCTACCCTCCACCTCTGCAAGAGTGGCTGTTGTGCTGCCATGGAGTCAGATAAGTATACATCCTTGTAGCTTGTACAGGACAGAGATAACATTTAATACCTTCTATTCCAAACAACAGCAACTGCAGAAATTAAAAAAAAAAGTTAATTGTACGAAGGGAAACTAGGGAGTGTGAGTTGCAATTATGACCAGGAATGCCTGGTACAGCTCACCAACCACTTGCGGACAAGTTACACTTTCACCACCTTCTGTATTATTACTTTCTGAAATTTTGGTACATCTCTCCAAGCTGGGAAAGAATCTGTCAAGTAAAGATTTTAAAACAGTACTGAAATTACAAAGAATAATAAGTGTGGTGTTCTACTCACTGAAATTCCTACGACTGTCACACATACTCTCTGAAATTCCTACGACTGTCACACAAGGTGTTAAAAGAGCTACAGTAAAAACAGGATAAAGGAAACTCAGTCACCAAAACAACTGTAATTATGCACATTCATGTTTTTTTAATAAAATACTTAATCAGAGCTTTAAGCAGGTTTGCAAACAAGCCACTTATCTAGTTTGCCATGTTGTCACAGTTGTCAAATAGATCGCCAATGAAATACCAGTAGTTCGGGGTCCAAAGATGAGAAGTATGTAAGGCCTTCAGAAGGGAACATCAAAGTCACCATTGTGATAGAAATAGAAGATTAATAATCCTGCACCTGCAGCTTATAATACATGCAGCTACCACTAAGATGGCAAGCTCATGCCTCGTGCGATACTTATTTGGTTCTTTATAAGTTAACATCTAAGCAAATACATTCACTCTTGTTTAATCTTTTTGAGGAAAATGAATTTAACTACACAGACTGATTTAACAAGAAAGCAAAAGCTACTTTAACCATGGATTTTCATTTTTCAAAAAAGTGAGATCTAAAATAATGTAACAATACAAGAAGGATAAGCAAAAAACAGTCCCTATTTTCTGCATCTAAAGCCACAAAGCTTGCAATCAATCGAGCGATCAACAACCAAGAGGTGCAGACCAGTACTGGGACACAGAATGTTTTACTAAGGGCAGGCCAAACAAATACTTATTAAGGGTAGTCAACAACATTTCTGTAGTCCAAAGCAGACTTTTGAGACATAAAACGTTTTGGGGTCGTGTGTTGCCATCTTGTACATACTACCACACACAGTTAACTTCATAGACAACTTAGAACACAATTAATCATGAATGAACTGTAGCATCAAATATAAAGTAATAATTCTAGGAGAAGATAACATAGATCACCTCCAGATCTCACCTCCAGCTTCTGGCTGTCATATCATCCACCTCTATGTCTGTTTGGCTTATCACAGCAAATAAGTGAACCAACAAGAACAGAGGTCAGGTCTGCTTGGAAAAGCAGCTTAGACTGAATTCTTACTACAAACATCCATAACGTAAATTTGCCTGCATCCGCCCAACTCCATTGTTGACCACTACACAGCATACGTAACCTGGGCCCAACTAAAACTCAAAAAAAAAAAAATACTGCTTTTACTTGGTAAAGATCCACAGCTTGTGACACAGATGCAAAACATGGAAATCCTAGAAATAACAACAAACAACACAAGCTCTTTGGCATTATAGAACACTAAGAAATTTAGCGAGGAATTTATCAAAAACGGCCTGAAAAACAACTTCCATAAATGACAAACTTCACAGTAATAATCCATAGCCTTTCAAGAACTTTGTAAATAAACTATAATATCCTGGTTACAAAAAGGGAAAAGTGCATGCAATCCTGTACCTATGGCAATAGACTACAATGTAGACTGCATACTTAATTTTCACTTTATGCAAGAAACCAGCTCGTCACTGAGTAGCCTGATAACCAAAACCAGGATATTTACTCCCAAACAAACCTCTAACATACAGAACCTCATTCCTTTAGTCTACATTCATTCTGAACAGACTCAGTTAAAAGCCATCACACTTGCATCTGACAATATTGCATCTGAATATCCCTTCCAGTGCTTAATGCCTGCCCATTTCTGTACTTATCATTTGCTCCAAAAATGAGCAGTACATATGTACACTGTAGAAAGAGCCCTGTATTATTCCTGCCCACAAAAGGGGGGCAAGATCATGCAGTTTTAACTGTAGACTAATAGCTATTCTATCTCCCATCTCCAGAATACTGGAAATTGTGCATTTCCTGTATACAACATGGCTTTTGTCCTGGTTATACTGCACACTTTGCTCTTCCCGACATTCTTAACATAGTAACAAACCTAAAGCAAAATGTAACATTGCTACTATATTTTAGATCTCCCTAAGGCCTTCGACAAAATATCCCACAAAATAATTTTACAATGACTAACTGAAATAAATATGCCTGTTACCTAGGTATATCACCTATTCAAGCACTCTCAAGCTGTAAAATGGAAAGATACATGCCTCTCCTTTCCCCCAATACAGTGAGAGCCAATTGAGGATCAGTGCTTAGTCCCAACTATTCAACTACTACATCAGTAACATGAATAAAATAACTCCCAACATTATAGTTATTCAGTGTATGTATGATTTCACATCGATATGTTCAGCCAATAAAATCTCAGAACTTCAAGCTTTAACTCGGTCTTCCTTCAGCTAGAAGGGAATTTGAATACTGACCCCCATCTTACTTTAAATACAAAAAAAAAATAAATAAATAAATAAATAAATAAACCAACGTTCTTCAAAACTAACATGTACAGCAAAACATCTCACGATTTTCTGTTATCTGTAAGAATAACAGCACCCTGGAATTTGTGAACCAGACCACAAGGGTGGATTTCGATAAACAGCATTTCTGATGCAGTGTCATTCGCTGAACTATCACTTTGCTGAAGTGATATAGACCCATATAGTCATGGATAAAGTGAAATATGATCATCCTATTAATCTTGTGGTTTCTACAACAGACCAAAACTCAGTATGTTATATAAAATTAAAGATTGTTTAATTTCTGATGTACAGCCAATATGAGCTGAAACCATATTACTTCCAAACTTTTCTACAAAGCTCCCATCCTCACTAATATTCAAAAATGCAATTTAAATAATAGGGAACATGTTACAGTAAAATTGCAAAGTTTGATACAAACCATCGAAATAAAGTCAGGCGATGTACATCTCTTCACCAAGCCAAATGGTTAAACTGAAACATATCACTTTTTTTTAAAATCGATGTAAAACATAGGGGCAGTTGAGAATTATACTAATCGGTTAGCTTCCACATTCTCGCGGCGCCTGTTACAGTCTGTTCAGCATTCACGCGCGAGCACACACACACTTGCATTGCTCATTCACTCTCAACTTTGCAATCAGCACTTTCATACCTAATACATTCAGGCACGCATTCACTCACACACACATGCAGGCAGAAGCAACACGAGATGAGAAAAAAAAAGCACGGACACGGAGTTACTACACAAAGAACAGGAAAAAAACAGTTGTATTTTTTACATACATTTGAGTGCATAATTCTATATGGGCAGGATAAAAAACTGAGCAAACTTACCAAAAAATAGTAGTTCTCCGTCCAGGAACGTTGCCTGCAGCTGCACACAAGGAATTACTTGCTCCAGTCGAGTTTTTTGTCCGGAAGGAAACAGAGGCTGTAAAAGAGTTCCCCATGCTGATAATAGGCTGGCCAGCATAAATGTCTACGTCACAGTGTGGGAGTATTTGCTCTAGAGGGAACTACTGATTTGACTGTGTCGAAGATACGTCACGAAGGGGGAGACAATTTGGAAATGAAAGGATGCGTTACTGATGCATGGGGGATGGGCTTTCCTGCCCTACGCTACGGAAAGGTAGATATGTAGAACTAAAAAGTGTGTTTGTGGATTGTCGCTGCTGTAGATGGCTGGGATGAGTTCACAGGGATAGAGCATTACTCGCGGTTGAGCCAAAATGTGTGTAAGCCCGGAGATTTCCTTTAATTACCAATTAACTGCTGAAGGTCTATTACAAGGTAAAGCTCTAGCATACATGAACCCAGGCTAATAGTCTCTGCTTTAGTTTTACAGGCCATGTGAGAAGAATAAGTATTGATTTCTCATTCCTCAGTATTTGTTTGTCCAAGTATAGATATCAAGGCAAACTTTATGTTTCAGTTAGTCACTCAGGTTTAAATCTAACAGCATAACTCCACATATGAGAAAATAATAATAAATCCTCACAAAACAAAGCTGGAAGCAGCAAATTTAATCCACCCTAGTGCTTCAGCATAAGCCTTCACTGGGAGATAAAGCTATTAATTCTAGCAGCCTCTTGTACCTTTGACCAGTTAACTGTTGGATAGTTAATGGGTTTTAGGATATAATATTATGAACTTATTGCTTGGATGTGTATTAAAAGTTTCAACCCATTTTTGTACATCAAGTTTTCAACTGAAAGATGGATACAGTTGAGTAATGTGTGTGTGTGTGTGTGTGTGTGTGTGTGTGTGTGTGTGTGTGTGTGTGTGTGTGTGTGTGTGTGTGTTAGATATATATATATATATATATACATATATATATATATATATATATATATATATATATATATATATATATATAAGTGTAGTTTAGTTGACCTAGAGGAAAATCAAACAGGGGCAATGTTTTTGAGCAAGATCACAGAACAGTGGGGATATGGAAGTTTCATTTCCCCTACTGTTGTGCAATCTTTAAGTTTTCACATATTAAGTTATGGGGATGTTTAACTGTGGTGGTGGTGCTGCGGTAGCATTGTCGCCTCACAGTAAGACATTGTCCTGTTCGATTCTCAGCTAGAGCGTCTTCTGTGTGGAGACATGCGTGAATGGGCGCACCTTCATTGAAGGTTGTGCGTCAGGGCTGGCAACTCGGCACGTAAAAATCTACTGCCAATCATTAGCGGACCGGAGTTCCACTGTGGCGACCCCTAACCGGGAAAAGCCGAAAGACACAACAACAACAACAACAAGTTATGGGGATGTTTCTTGAAGTTCCATATTAAATCTGATTGCCTTATATCCAATGATATCTTACCTAATTTTATAGACAGACAAAGACAGAGGTATGACACACACACACACACACACACACACACACACACACACACACACACACACACACATGTATTGTTGTGTCTCATTAATAATTAGAGCAGTTGCTTTTAAATATCATTTTCTCCAACTACTTGTGAGGACTTTGGTAGTAAGACATTTCTTTTACCACTGATTTTCTTTAGAATAATACAATGTTTTTATAAGAAATGTGTTTGAGTAAGTTATTTGGTGGGCTTTCAAGTACTTTATTGTGACTTTTATTTTAATGTTGTTGTTTGTCTTTCAGCTTTTTCCCGGTAAGGGGTCACCACAGCGGAACTCTGGTCCACTAATGATTGGCAGTAGATTTTTACGAAATGCCAAGGTGCCAGCTCAATGCCCAACCTTCAACAAAGGCACGCCCATTTACACACGCATGTCTTTCAAACACTACCTAACCGCGGGGAGGACATGCAGACTCCACACAGAAGGCACTCCCAAGCCAAGCCGAGAATCGAACGGGAGAACCTCTTGCTGTGAGGTAACAACGCTACCGCTGTACCACCGTGGAAATGTGACTTTTATTTTAATAATACTGTTAATTAATACCCAGTGTAAGTTTTTAAATAAACATTTACAATGATTAGCGGAGCACAGTTACTGCTGTGCACTCTAATTTAGCCACAGTAATTACCAGAACTGTATTAAGGTCAAGGTGACAGGCAGCTGTGAAAGCAGTTACAAAACATAGTTGGTGCTGTAGTATAGGGACTACTCATTTCTCCACATGTCCTTGAAAGGAATAGCTACAGTGCAGAGACAATACATTTAAGCAGCTGCATTCATTATTGCAGCTATTTAAAAGACATTTGTTTCTTATGAAATACATCAAGGATATGCTTGCTAGAGATTAGCAAAGCTCCTTAGTACATTATTGTGCTCCTTCTGAAACTTAACAAAGAGTTTGTTAAGCTGTAGCAAAACTCTCCTTGCTACAGTTGAAAAGAAACACTGAATATCGTTTAAAGGAGGTAAACAGAAGGTATAATGTGGTTAGATAATACTTTTTTCTAAGGTCTTTCTTTTTCTCTTCCCATGGGGAGCTATTTATTGACCTGGGCACCTGCTACAGCTCAAATAGTTACTGTACCCCAAATAAATTGCTGCTGTGTCATTCACTTTGGAGAGATTTTTTTAATCGCATGCAGTAAGTGATCTGTAAAAATAATGCTTTGCATGACATGTAACAACCTGTTTTATATGTATTTTGAATGTGACTCTTTCTAAAGAACACATGCTGAATGTCTTGTAATTATCTGCACATCTCACATCTGAGAGTGACTTTGTAATTCCTGCAGCAGGATGTAAAGCACTTACTTTATTTATATATTATTTACATTTTTGTGTTAGATTGTTCAAGTGCAGAACAGACTGGTGATAAGATTGCCTGCTCATGTTTGTGCAACATCCATCCAGCTGTAGAAATCTGTATAATTTAGGAGAAAAGGACAAAGTATAAGGATAAAAGTTGAACAAGGTGCTAAGAAGACCTTATGTTGACCAAAATGGCAGACTAGCTGGTTATATAAGTAAACTCTTAATAGAATAGTGTCTGTAAATCATTATGCATATCAAAAAAGTTTACATATAGATTTGCATTATAAAATTATTTATATAGTGGGAATCTGGGAAAAAGCAACTGATTTTAAAAATTAAGAATATGATATTTAGATAACAGGATTTTCAAACTTCTCAGTGAAAGCAACTACAAATCTTACTTTTCCCACAAGAGATATTGGTCAGATACTGCAGCAGTTAATATACAGCGAATTTCTTGTGTTGCACTTATTTACAAAGGGAATGGTATTAAATGATCTTCATGTACAAGTATAAGTGATGGGGTTAAGGGCAAAAAAACAATAACTTTTTTGTATTAAACTGGAAAAACTAATGATTAAATTCTACTAGAAATGAGCAGAGTGAATTTTATTTTATGAAATAACAAGCTGTGTAACAGCAACACAAATGTCAGTAAGAGGCCTAAGTAAAGTCCTGATCATGTCTACCAGTGCTTCCTCTTTAGGTTCACCTGTAACCTAGTCATAATGCTGTATAAGCTTAGAGTGAAAGCTTATTCGGACGTTCGGCTTGTGTTAGTTACCGTCTTAGAGATTTTTGTCTTCTGTGAAAGTAACCAACCTTCCCTTTAGGATTCCCTCTAACATTCCCTGCCACTGCTGTTAATTTTAAAGGCCTGTAGTTCCCTGAATTTATTTCTGTCCTCAGTCAGTTCTTCAGTGTCTAGTAATATGTTGAATTTCTCCATCAGGTAATTTGCCAGTACATTGACCAGTCTCCTAAGAAGTCTGGGAGGTGGTCCGTCCATTTCTCATACATAATCCTGCCTAATGATGACTGTTTACCTCCCCATTTCTTGCATTTTTATCCTGGTGTCTGCTTTCCCCATTCTGCCTTACCTCCCTTCTTGCATAACACCCTTCCATTGCTTTCCTTGTTGAAGAATAAAACAAAATATTCATTTACTACCCCTACACTTTCTGTTCTCTCTACTCCATCCCATCTTCGTTCAGACTAGCTGTGTCTGTCCTGTCTTCCTTTCCTCCTCTCTGATATATGCCTATATACAATATTGCCCCTGTAGTTGATACCTTCTGACAACTTTCATTTTATGCCTTTTCTGCCCTTACCATCCCCTTTCTCCAATTTCTGATACCTTTTTGTACTACGCTTCTTCTGCTTCACTAACTCCTCCTTCCTAGCTATTAGTTTGTCCTAATTTCTAATCTCATATTCCTTTGAAGGCACATTGGCCTTGACTTTTCTCCCTACCTTCAAACATTGTCCACAACATTGAGCACTTCTTCCATGACTTATTCCCATAGCTTGTTTAGTCCCAGTGTTTGTTCCATGTCTCCTCACCTTTTTTTGACCTTTTCTTCCTGGCTCAGCATAATCCAGTCTCCCAAACTTGCATGGGTATGTTTGAATTCCTACCATTACACCACCTCTTTAAACCTCATAGTGGCATGATCAATCGTAGCTATCTGTGTCTTCATATAGACATCTACAACTCCTTTTGCCTTGGTTAGGACCATATTAGGAATTATGTCCTTTCTGGTACAGTCCTAAACCATTTGGCTGAACTCTTCATACTTCAAGACCTCAGACACCTTCTGTTCCCTCTTTACACTGAAGCATAGATCTCATAGTCTACTTTTAATCAGGTTCAGAGTTTGTATCCCTGTTACCCCGTTACCCCCACTCCTTTATCACCTACTCTAGTCTCTTACCCTCCTCCCTTGACATGTCTGGACGATGATAGTTCCACTATCTTAATGCCCAGGGCAGTTAACTATCACTCTAAAAGCATCTCCTCCCACTCTGCATATTTGGTTGAGTGCAACACTCCTTTATGTAGGTCACTGCTTCACCTCTGTCCATAATTTTTCTGTCTTTCCTAAACAACATTTACCCATGTAAGTCCATTTTCCACTCCCTCCTCCTATTGTCCCATGTTTCTGTCATACCGGATATATCCACCCTCCACTCCTGCTTCTTTTTATTTAGGCTTTTTTTACAAGACAATACTATCCAGTCATGCTGTCAGTAAGTCTTATTTGTTCCTCTGCTACATTCTTCTGTTTTTGCCTTCTGTTTCCTGCAATAATACCTACTCCCTTTCACCTTCTGTGACATTCCCTACCCAATTTCATTTTAATTTAAAAGAACATTTCTTAAGCTATACCTTTCTAGACCCACAGTAAGCATTGCTGTTGTTTCTGGGCTTAGATGGTGCCTGCCCATGGCATATCACCACTCTTCCTCAATGGTCCCAAGATTTTCCCACTTGTCCACTGCCAGATATATATTTTGTATTCCCTAATCTTCTGATCTCTAACTTTGCTGACTTCTGGCACACGTAACGTCTCTGAGAATGTTGCCTCCAACCCCTGCTTTCTCTGAACTGCTTGCCAGCCTCTTCCAATCAGACTGAAGCCTTTCTCCATTGACAGCCATTGCAAATAGCAGCAGTAATACTCCCTAATCATTTCAGTATTTGATGTGACATCTTTGATAGGGCTTGGAAAGCACAGCGTCAAAATAAAACCATAAGACACCAGCACAAAGCTCCACATAACAGACCAATAATCAAAAAAGGCAACCAGAAGAACTTGCACTGCACTTTATTGAATCCAACCTTATAATATTGACCTTCAAAGAATAAAATGTTGTTGGATAAAACCATATCCATTAACATGACCAAAACATTCACCCGATCCTGGTCCAACACATGTAATTCAGGTAAGATGAATTCGAAGGTCAATATTATAGGCAGGCTAAGGGGGTAGCACTGGGGGCAGCATGTGCCCCCAGTTTTGCTAACCTGGTTTTGTCCTATTGGGAGGATATTTTATTTTCAATTCTGTCTACTGAGAGACTTTTTCTTTTTACACCTGTTTTTTTTTTTGGATGATATTTTTATTATTTGGAGGGGTGACATTGAAATATTGAATGTATTTATTGAATATATTAATACTACTACCACCTTTTTTAAAATCTGTCCATACTTTTAGTTTTGAGAGTATAGTGTTCCTGGATGTCACTATTTATAAGGATGTAAATGGTGGGTGTTTTAAGTCTAATTTGTATCAGAAACCTATGTTTTCAAATAGTTACCTCCATTTTGATAGTTTTCATCCATTGGCACAGAACAAATCTGTGGTCAAAGGCCAGTTGGTGCAACTGGCCCAGATGATTTCAGATGACAGTGTATTTGTTGTGGAATGTAATAAATTATTGGACATGTTTTTGAAACAGGGATACCCTATGACATTTTTGAACCCTATTAGGGATAAGGTGGTTAACAAGAGGGTTCAGAGGGTGTATATCCCCCTTTTATGTTGGAATGGTGGTGGACCTTAACATCAAGGTACTGAGGATGTTCCATTTTCTGGACCAATCATGTCATTTAATGATGTCTGGATCGGGAGAAGGTTTGAAAGATGATGCTAAAGCATGTATATTAACTTTTTCCCTGGATGTGTATAATATTACAAAGATGTTGAAACACAATTGGTTCATTATTTCATCTAACCCCCAGCTAATTAAATCTTGGGTGATTTACCTGTTACAGTTTACAGAAAAAATACTGGTTTTAAAAGTATGATGGAGAAGGGGACTCAGTATAATATTAGTGGCTGTTGCAGGTCTGATATCAAGGGTATGTACAAATGTGGGCATTGTAGAATGAGTCACCATGTGTTGATGGGTGTTAGTGTAAAGGTCAATTGTTATACCATTTTAGCCAAAGGTGGATACAATTGTGATACGAATTGGGCAATTTATGTTGCCTGCTTTCAAATGTGTCCTGCCTTTTACATTGGAAAGACCATTAGAAGGGTAAATGACAGAATGTATAAACATGTGAGGGACATTACTAAGGGTAAGGATACCAATGCTTTATATAGACATATTAACAAGTGTCCTTCACATGTCTTTAAGTTTACTGTCATTGAACAACTTAAAAGGGATGTAAGAGGTAGGATTATTGAGGACCATTTGTTAATGAAGGAATTATTATGGCAGCTTAGGCTAAACTCCTTAGTTTTTCCAGATCTTAATGAAGTATGTAGTATTACCCCTGTTTTGAACCTTAAAAGTTTGGAATATTGAATATTTTACTGTTAATTAATTATCACTTAGAACTGCTTTTATATGAGTGCTATTAGTGTTATTAATATATTGTGTCAGCTGGTCATGTTTTTAATTATTTTTTAACAATTCAACAGTGTTTCAATTTAAATTGTGTATTACAAGTATATCTATATATATATATATATAATATATATATATATATATATATATATATATATATATATATATATATATATATATATATATATTGGGATGGGGTCCTTTAAATGTGAATACAAGGTCATGTGATTTTTAGTAATTTTAAAAGGAGGGAGTTTCCAATTGGAGTAGTTCTGATGAAGTCCCATAGAGGATGAAAGCGCTTAACTAATCGACTGCTGGAGTGTGTTGGATTCAATAAAGTGCAGCGCAAGTTCTACTGGATGCCTTTTTTGATTATTGGTCAAAATAGAACCAGCCAAAATAGACAAAACTACCTTGAACTAAGAAATAAGTCCAAAAAACAAATAAGACTAAACAAGAAAAAGAACTACTCTGATGTCCAGGCAAAACACAAGACAACCCCTCAAAAAATTTTGGCAGCTATCAATAAAATACTTCAACCAGGGAAATCATTACCTCACCCCCCCCCCCCAATAGTGACACCACCATTAGCAACACTGCAACTCAATTTAATGAATACTTTACCAGCTCCGTTCAAACTCTGATTAATAACAGCCCTCATGTAATCCACACAAACCTTCAAACCCCAAGAATTGACCAAAACTGCTTCTCTCTTCACCCAGTCCCAACCAGCACAATATATAAATACCTGACAAAACTAAAATCCACTACCCTTGTGACTGAAAGACTCCCAGGTGAATACCACAAGACTGCAGCCAAAGCAATCTCATACCCTGTCTCCATATTAATAAATAGGTCAATCACTGAACAACATATTCCAACCCTTTGGAAAATCTCTCATATTATGCCATACTATCAAAAATCCTTGAGAGATGCATACATTCCCAATTACTAAACTACTTACTAACTAACAATCTCCTGGCTCCAACACAACATGGTTTTCACACCAATCATAGGACTACTACTGCTCTTATCAGCTTCACCAATTCTGTAAATCAACAATGGAACAAAGGAAATCTTGTCTCTACCATTATCTTGGCTCTCTCCAAAGCCTTTGATACAGTCTCTCATTCCAAACTATAAACTCTACTCTCTGAACCTAAGCTCCACAGCTCCACATTATCAATATTCAAAAACTATCTCTCAAACTGCCAACAAGCTGCTAAATGGGAAAACACCCTAACCCCTCTACTCCCGGTAAACGTAGGTATTTCACAGGGATCCATCCATGGAACCATTTTTACCAACAACCTACATAAAGCCACCTTCCATAGCAACCGGATCTGATATGCTGATGATTCAACCCTAATCTGCTCTGCTCCAGCACTCCAACAATTACAGGAAATCACCCAAGAATCCTTTAAAGCAGTAGAAACCTGGCTATCTGACTCATAACTTATACTCAACCCAAAAACAAAAACAACTAATGCTATTATATCCCTCTAAAACTATTGACCCAATTCCCACATTAAAAATAATATCATCTAACAATACCCCTATCACACCAGTCACTCAAACTAAACTATTAGGTGTAATTATAGATAACAACATGAAATTTGAAAACTTGTATCTCATATCATCACAAAAGTTCACAAAAAAAGTCTTGCTACCTACCTACTCTCCACACTACACTATGCCTCTCCAGTACTAACCAACCTAAGCAAAAGTGGCCTGTATACTAACTATATGCTACAACAAAATAGCAAACTTTGCCACAAGCTTATCATACAAGTACCACCATTGCCAGTCCCTTAAAAAACTATCCTGGCCAGAATTACCAAACCTGTTAACCTTTAACCAACTTACAATAGCCCACCAAAACCTCTATCACCCCCCCCCCCAAACAAACAGCCCTATGAGGACTTCAGCACCCCTATACCAACAATCATCAACTAAGAAGTACCAATAAAGCACTGGTTGACATTTCTAAAAGTAAATATTACTCTGAGAACTCCCTCTACACTACTGCTGTCACAAGAACATGGAATGCCCTTCCTCTAGAGATCCAATCACTAGAAAACATACATAAATTTAACAGCCTATTTAAGTCCTACTTATCCCACCCATGGATATACTCCTGCTCTAGCCCTGGGTAAATCCTACCAATTATCCCTATTCCCACCTCATCTTCTTCTCTCTTTTATTCACAAAGCTACCTCATACACAACTATTAGTTACCAAATCAGACATAATGCATATCAGCATAATTTTATTCTTGCATACACTTACAATTTTTTTCTATCAGTGATTACCTGTCTACTATATACAAACACTCTACTGTATAAATTTTTGCAGCTACTAATGTCTGCTACAATAGTTCCATTTTCTGATTTTTTTTTTTCATAATTGTCTGGAATTACTCTGTACATTATTATTATTGTGTGATACTGAAATTGCTATTACTGCATATATATTATTTATTGTATTATTGTGTGATACTACAAATGCTTCTGTCTACATATTCTTACTCAATTAATGTATGATTCTGGAACTTCATATATTCTTGATTGTATTACTGTATGGAGCTTTTCTCCCCGGGCCTCAACTGAAAATGGGCAACTCTGTCCAGTCGGACATTTCCCGGTAAACAAATGTAAAATAAATAAATAAATGTGCTAGTTTACACAGGTGGTATTACTGATACTGATACAGTAGTATTACTGAGAACGCAGCTTCTAACCCCCTGTATTGGTTTGTCACTCCCACCTTCCTTGCTCTGCTTGCTACCATACCAGCTGATAACTCTTTTTTACTCACGTAGCTTTTATTTTCAAATAATATTATTAAATCACTCACAATGTATTATATTTAACAATTTAAATAATTATATACAATATTTACATTCAGCCTGACATAAGTAATGAAATTAAACAATTCATAAAACATGAATAATGAAACCAATTATACAGTTATCAGAGTGAGACTGATTCCAGTTGCAAAGTATTAATGAATGATAAAACTTTCCTCCAAGGGTTATTTACTAATGTCTTAGGATAGATTCTAAGTTCTTTCATTTTAATTTCCATCAGTGCTGTTTTTTCAGTAAGGAATCTTCCATGGTAGGTGTTGTATTGGAGCTCCACCTTCTGGTTATGCAATTCCTGGCAATTGTTAATATTGCCCATAGTAAATTTGTTTATGAATTTATTTATTTTAGTTTTTATAACTGGGGAAGTACACTGGGCCATGAAGAGCCCATTTTCAGTGGAGGCCTGAGGAGAAAAGCTCCTATGAACAGTTACAGAGAAATAGAATATACAATCAGTTGAGAGTATACAGTGTACAGTAAAATAATGTGGTAACATACAATAATGTGGTAACATATAATAAATTCACAGAGAAATACAGCATACAATACAATAACATGACATTTTTGATACAGAAACATACAAGTATATGTGAGTTAATATATATATATATATATATATATATATATATATATATATATATATATATCTTTTTTTTTTAGTTAGTTAAGGTAACGGTTTGAGGATGAGGGAGGATTGGGTGCAATAGGTGGCTTGTCACAGTACACTATAATGGGGTGATAATAGAAGTAGTTGTTGCAGGGAGGGTGGAGAGGTTGATGGCTAGAGGGAGAATTTAAGTTGGGGAGTGAGGTGTGCATATCCATTTAGCAGTAAGATAGGAGAAAAAGAGATATCTGAATTTAGTATGGTCCTGAATATTACAAGTTTGTTTTATTCAAGTGAGGACCTTCATTTACATTTAATAGTATTAGAGCTTTAGATAAAACAAATGATTCTGTAAATATGGCCTGCAAGAAGTTATCAATAGCACTCCAGTAAGTTTTAATATTAATACAGTCATAAAAGATATGGTACCAGTCAGCTCTAGACTCTTGCTGACATCTCCAACATAATCCCTTTCTAGAGGAACTAACTTTAGCAATTTTATCAGGGGATAAAAAAGCTCTGTGTAAAAATTTCCAATTGAAAATTCTCCAATACTGTGAATTAGATGTGAGCTTAACAGAAAATAAAATGTTTGATTTGTTTTCTGATGATAGATGTATCCAGTGACCTTTAGTGATATGTTGCCAATAAGATGATGTAGGTGTCAGAAGATACAGTATAGAGGTAGCTGTACCCACCAGGAGAAAGTACAAAACTAACTCAAAAAACAAGCCACCCTGGTGGAATTACAAAATTATTTGGATGTATAACAGGAGGAAGAAAATCATGGCAAAAATTAGGATGTGCAGTACCTAGAAGGATAAAACCACTGTCATCAAATGAAGCAAACAACTCAGAGGATAAATAGTCTACCAAAGCCAAATTTGAGGTACATTTGGCCTCCCAGGCCAAGGACAACTACAAAGCATTCTTTAGCTATGTCTGCAACCTCAGAGGCAATACACAGCTGTGTGCAGAGCTCATTGTAAATGGAGCCACCTATACTGAGCCAGAAGATATAGCAAACCTTCTGACTGATAAATTCAGCTCCAGTTTTACTCCTCTCTCTCACTCAACCTTCCCTCAGGAAATATCATCAAATATAACTCCCCCTACTATCACTAAGGAACAGGTCCTTAATGCTGTCTCTAAGACCAAGAACACTGCATCAACGGGCCCAGACAATATGTCAGGATGCCTTCTAAATAGCATGAAACATGACCCATCAGGGCCTCTGGAATTATTATTTAACTGTAGCCTCCAAACAGGCTTCATGCCTCATGAATGGAGAAAGGCAACAGTCATCCCTCTGCACAAAGGTTGGCTATCTACAGACCCAGGAAACTACAGACTCATAACTCTCACTAGTCTTATATGTAAAGCCATAGAAAGAATGATCATGGAGATGATCAATAGAGATATAGTAAACCTCCAGACACTGGACCCAACCCAGTTTGATTTCGTCAAGGACAGATCATACCTACTCAACCTGGTGGACTACTTTGAGAAGGTTACCAAAGGAATGGATGAGAGCAAAATCATTCACACTGCCTACCTTGACCTGGCCAAGACATTTTACACAATACCCAACTCAGGCATTGTTGACAAACTCAAGAGGTTAGGTACAAACCCATATGTTACCCAGTGGATAGCCAACTGGCTCACAGACAGGACCCAGGAAGTTAAATTTGGGGACTCCACCTCTACAAAGAGGCAAGTCACAAATGGAGTCTTTCAGGGATCAGTCCTTTGACCGCTCCTTTTTGGCATTTACTTCTCAGAAGTCAAGACCAATGTCAGTGGTCTCTGGCTGACTAAATGTGCAGATGATTGCAAATTAGGAGCTGTCATTGAATCTCACACTGACACAAATGTTCTCCAGGAGGGGCTGACACAGACAAATAACTGGTGTCAGAGCCATGGGCTAAAACTAAATGCCAAGAAATGCATAATAGTATCCTTTGGGAAGTCATCCATCCCTATTAATTCTCATATTGACAACAAACTCTTAGAGTTGACCCAATAGTCAGGGATTTAGGGACACACATAAATAGTAATCTAGCCTTTGATTATCACATGTCTACAGTGGCAAGGAAATCAATCTATATTGTGCAACATATAAACAAAGGTATGACATCCAAGTCCAAGGAAGTCATTGTTCCACTGTATTCAGCATTCATCAGACCTGAGTACAATGCCCCCTTTAGCATGTACCTAACCAGGTATATCCAACAACTGGAACATCCACAGAGGTTCCTCACTAAAAGAATACAGGGCATAAGTAATATGTCTTATGCAGACCGCCTCAAGGCAGTATCCCTGTATTCTGTCTCCTACAGGCTTTTGAGGGGAGATCTCTGCCTGGCATACAGGGCATTGTCAGAACACACTCTGATGGATCTCCTACATGTCCATAAAACAAACAGTAGAAGAATTACCCATTCTAAAGACATAAGCCTTGCCTGTGGTATAAATAGGACCTGCTGGAGAGATAGGTATGTATCCCAGAGACTATCTCATCTATGGAACAGGCTCCCCATCCATGTGAAGCAGAGTTCTCCCTAACCCAATTCAATTGCAACTTGGACAACTGGATGGGAAACCGGAAATTCATCCCTAGTTTGGCACCCATGTCTCTAATGCAAACAGGTAACTTGTAAATGGTTCATCTCCCAGGCCCATGCTTACACTTATCAAGGGTATCAGAACTTGTCTGAGATTTGGGATGCATGGCTAGGCTTAAAAAGGCCCTTGTGGTCATTAGCTTAGTAAACACCAATGAACCTATGTGTCATTTTGTAAGTTATTAACTCTCTATATAAATGTGAAATAATATTCTTCATATTATGATTATTGTAAATAATTTCATACAACCAGCTTATGAATTTTGGAATATTCTTAGAAGTAGAATTATTAATTATTCTACATAGATCCTGAGAATATGTTAAAATAGTCTGAAGTATTAGCCAGTCTTGAGATGTTATTTCGTAAGATGTCTTTATATATTGTAAATCTAAGACCTTTTGACCTCTGATGTATTGTTGCCAACAAATAAAATTCTTGTGTTCCCATGAAATAAGGACTTCTCTATGTACCTTATCGGGAAAGTCCTTGGTAATAATAAATGGAATTAAAGATCAAACCAAAGTTTTATATCCATATTTACATTAACAAATGTCCTAAAAACATTAAAAAGATGATTATCAAGTTTGATTTAGTAGTTTTTGTTATATTATATTGCATATTAATACTTAATAATTAACAACTGACAACTCTTGATAAATCTCTGTTGACTATATTGAAAGGCACTACACTGTATCCCTCAAATACAGTTCAACTAATATCAGCTAAACAGTTAAAGGGAAAAGAAGAGATTCACTGATTTGTTTAAAATCATTTTACAGTAAGAAGGTTAAAAAAAAACAGACTGTCTAAATTCTGTTCATTAATTAATTAAAGAATCATGACTTGTCCTTGGACACTGACTAGTTCTGTCTTACTATGGAAACACAAACAAAGAGCTTGACTTCTAGTTGCAAAAGACAAAGCTGCAGCGAGTTTCAGTTTACAATTCTTTGCCACACACTTGTCCTTCAATAGCTTAAATGCTACACATTGAGAAAACATTTATTCTCCTTTCCTGACAGCATTTATTTTAATTACCTCCTGCGTAAACTGTGTGATTTATAATTGAAAGAACACAGCATTTACATTTCATATTTATTTAAGAACTTACAACTAAAGCATGTTAGAAGTGAAAGAAAACAATTGGTATCAAAACAGACTGATTTAACAGGACTTTTACACAGCTACATTGCAATTATTCTTAAACATAAAGGTAGATAAAAATATATATTCTAAAAAGTATTGCTAAAGGTTTGAAAGAAAGCTTACTTGCAAAGACCCAGAACCCCTTTGGTCATATGACTCATGTTCCTATGTATCACTTCTTCTTAAAGGCATACCACGTCCCACTTTTATTATAAAAAGTAAGACTAATACCCAGTAGGCTGTAAGCACACATGTATGCAATAAGACATGAGGAAAAGTGTGCATGATGCAGATATCGCTATAATCATGGGGGTGTTATAAGGCATGACCCCAAAGGACCTCTCCTTTTTGTCCCTGGGCATGTAGTAATATCTGTACAATGTACACATCCCAAGGTTCCCTATTGCACTTAGAAAATTGTTTTCTGTACTTTTTTTAGTCCAAATTTTACATTTAGAAGTTTTGTGTATGGCAGTTCTATGTTATGTAGTGCATTTTAATGTAAAACAGTTCCTCTGTTTGTTTAGCTAATAGATAGGTATGCAAGGTTTTAACCATACCTCTCAACAGTATTCACAGAATGTCCAGATTTTTGTCTCACATTTTTGGTCTGTTTCTCTTAAACTTTGTTGTTTTCTGGCAAATCACTGAGAGTTGAAGTCACTAAATAATGATTTACATTTGAGTTTCAGACTTCATATCATTTACACACTGAACGTTATCACAAATCCTGCTGTTCTAGCAACTTTCTAGGTGTACAAGAGCAGTATTTAAAATTTGTCCTTATTTTTGCCCCCCCCCCCCCCATTATTTTAGGCTTTCTCCAAATTTCTTGTGCTAAGAGGTTAAGAAGTATGATTTTAACTTGTAAAATTTTGGTCTGAAATTTTCACGGTATTTATTTATTTATTCATTCATTTGTGAAACTTTTCTGTCTGTCAAACAGTTGTATGCCTTTGAACAGTCCAGTTTACAAAGCGGTGCTTGCACTACACAATACCTCAATTGTGTTTTGTCAGTTCCGGGTGAAGAGACTTAAATATCAGCAGTAGAGTGCTTCACAAATGTGTACCTTTTTCCAGGTTACATATTTTCCAAAATATTCACAAGAGTAATTATTTTGGTAGGAACTCCAAGTACTGAAAGATCAAGTACTTACAAGCCTACTAAAACAGCCCCAACACTCCTGGCTCTGCTCTTCACCTGGTTAATACCTACCAAAGTAACTTATTAAGCTACTGTACCTACAACAAAAAAACATACCTCTCTCTTACGAACTTTTCATATGTAGAACCCATCATGATGATGACCTTAATATAACTTCACTTTTCTCTTCTACTGTAAACAGTCAATACTTCTCTATTGTATTCCTCCCGCATCGCCTTCTAGTTTCCTGCCCTCTTCTTTTTACCTCCACTTTGTAACTAAAACCTAAATGTAAATATAAATTAATGCGTTTTCCATTTGTTTTATTGTTTTTCTTTGTGGAGCAAGCAGGTTATCTACTGATGTACTATGTTCTTCATCTGTAACTATGTATGTAATTAATTGCTATGTTAATCAAATTGTTAATCGCTATGTAAATCCAATGTAACTACTGTCTGTATATTTTAACTGTGGAGCTTTTCTCCCAGGGCCTCCGCTTAAAATGGACCTACATCCAGTCAGACACTCCCAGTCAACAAATGTAAATAAATAAATAAATAACTCATTTTACAGTTCACTAATATTGCACTGTTTACTGAATCCTGAGATCTACACTTTTGAGAAGCCTTTCAGGCAGTGTTACTGTGTAATTTAATACTTTCTGTTTGCTGCTGGTACTTAATTGTTGCATTTCTGCACTTTTTGCTCCCCAGGCCACCGCTGAAAATGGACCTACATCCAGTCGGACACTCCCGGTCAACAAATATAAATAAATAAAGAAAGAAATCATTTTACAGTTCACTAATATTGCACTGTTTACTGAATCCTGAGATCTACACTTTTGAGAAGCCTTTCAGGCAGTGTTACTGTGTAATTTAATACTTTCTATTTACTGCTGGTACTTAATTGTTGCATTTCTGCACTTTTTGCTCAGCAAGACTACCCTTTTATTTGGTCACACAAGGAGCAACACGTTTGCCAGGGACAACAAGCAGTGCCAGATGTGCTTAGGAGTAGCTACTCGAGTTACTACTCTTCTTCACTCCTGCAACAACTTACTGACCACACAAATATGGCCAGGAAACCATGCAGCCAGCATTGTGGATATCAGTGTCCTCCTGAGGCAATTTAGCAATTGCCTTTTATATTTACTGACAACCATCTTATTCTTAAACAAACTGATAAGGTATGTGAGAGATGCATTTAGAAAATGTTACTGGAGGCAAAGTTCTCACTGGCTAGCATATATAATACTAAGCAGGCTGTCTGAAATGCACACACTGAACCCACCACACATATTATGGATCAGACACACGGACCCTCATATGCTGAGACTCTCAAAGGTAATCTTCCCAAAATATAAAGACCTCCCAGACATTTGACTTACAACAGATATCCTCAGCATCATCAAAAGCCCTCCACGAACCCAACACTCACTCTAACACATATAATCATACCACATGGAGCCTCAACTTCAATGCCCACATGGCAGGTCACCACACAACCCAACATTTTAGTCATAGGAGACTCCATTGAACGACACATAGATGTCCCAGAAGACAGTCACAATCAGTTGTCTGTCAGTGGCCAGGATCCACCAGATCACTCACATACTCAGGTCATTGGCCCACTAGTACCAGTATGACTCTAACATAATCCATGTGGATGTAAATGGCCTGATAAGTGCCTCCCTACTATACAAAGAGAGACATTATGAAGCTCTCAGTTGCCTATCTGGAATTGTTACAGGTAGTCTATACAATCATGTTAATAAATGCTTAGAGACAGCTGTGCCTACCAGAATAAACTCAAAAAAACAAATCACCTTGGTAGAAGCAAGACTTCAACATGCCTTATAACATAAGGAAAAAATTAAAGCAAAAATCAGAAAATACAATGCCCAGCACAATACAAACTCTCTCATCAATCTAAACAAACAACTCAGAGGGTAAATCAGGTCTACCAAAGCCTATTTTGAGGTAAAAATATCATCCCAGGACAAAAGCAACTACAAGGCTTTCTTTAGCTATGTCTGTGACTACAAAGCTGTACACAATAATGAGCAGAGTTAATTGTGACTGGGGCCACGTAGAGCTAGGTGTTAGATATATCAAATCTACTGGCTGACAAATTAAGTTCCAGTTTTGCCCCCCACCCCCTTGGTCATCCCTCAAGAAATACCATTGAATATAACAACCCAACAATCACTAGGGATGGCCATCAACACGGTTTACTGTCAAATGCTCGAAAATCACAACCGCAAACAGTGATTTCCGCGACGCATATCCTCAACTCATACATATTAAGTAGGTTGTAAGGTCGACGCAACAAGATTGACAACGTTCTGTCGACATTAATTTTGGCAGCTGCCATTGCCAACCATGCTTCTTGTCCCTGCCTTGTGTATGTCCTTCTGAACGGACGTACACATGAACGTCAACATTCCGAATGTCGCTCCTACCATGTTCGAGGAGGAGCCTGTCATGTAACCGAATGTCGACATTTTGATTGTAAACCCATCAACACTGAAGTGGCTGTTGGAGGTGGAGGAGTTTTTGTGTCATTGTCTGGGCAGACAGACTGGTTTCTCATACCAGATGGTGGCTTCAGTATAGCTGTAGGGTTGGCACCCTTGTGGGCGGAGAAACACTAATTTAATATTGACCATAATAGCAGTCATGACTCATAACCTATTATTAAAGTGAAAAAGATATGATTACTGACTACCTGCACACTGTCCCAACATGCATCTCTGATCTGCATGTGCAACTTCATCCCCAGCAAGTTACAAATTCTAAACGACTGTATAGCAAAGTTTTCCATGTACCCGACTACGTGTGCCACAGGAGGATACTCAAAGCATATGTTTGTGGGCTTATAACAGTCTCTTATTTTTACGCATTCACAGACATCACTAATGGAGGGCTCTGTATAGCCGGAACAACAGAGGGCTAATGTCAGCACTGTTACTGTAGCTAACTATGTTGAGAACTTGCAATTGTCATGGTCTAATGATACAATGGCCCTGTCTTTGACACTATAATGAGAAGGAACACCCACAGTTACAATTGCAGAGGCCCCTACAGATATAGCTACTAACTGTATGGCTTCATCAGAGCCTGACATACCTCCCATTGCTGAGATCCCCCTCTGTGTCTCCACCAGATGAGGCATCTGATATGCACACTATTTCTGGCATGGGCATACCCACTAGAGGGGACAGACTCAGTGGTGTCCAATGCTGATGTAGTTCCATTACTTCCCTGATATGCATCAGGCACTCAGATTTTATCCATGAGACCCCCTCCTCAGTCCTCTCCCAACCATTCCACTAGATGGATCCAGAATCAAATCGGTTAACCAGCACAGTGGACGCTGGCTTCAGTCACATAGTGGTATGCCAACCCAATCGCTAAAAGCTGTGATCCCTTAAACCCTACAACCACTCAGAATATTATGCTACCAACCTCACCTCCTATGACCACGCCTCATATTGTAGTGCTACAATCTACTGTCACTGTATCTCCCCACCTGTGCAAGTGGACTGTGTTTTGCCAACCCCTACCCTGTGACAGTATGTTGATGTCTACTGTACACTGTGGCCAAACCAACCTAAATGTGTATCTCATTATTTAATATTATCATTCATCGCCCACAGTTGTAGACCAGACACCTCTGGTTTGCCAGTGCTGCAATGTGTTATCCCTTTTGCTGCTGCTTCTATGGCTCTGCTGCTGTACTGCCTTCCCAGTGTTTCCTCCCTGCCCTGCTGCGTCTACTGCTGTGTTGTATAAAGCATGGCCTCCCATGATGTTATCTGTTTACACTGCCTGTTTTGCCAGACCCTTATTGTGTAGGATGGTGCACACTAAAAATATGTTGTTGCATATCTCAGGACTATACTGTAGTGTCCCACTGAATAGATTCATAGGTTCATAGATTAGTACCAAGGCATCTAAATATCGGTATCTACCCTTCAGCAGTCCAAATATGCATTCCACAATGTTTCTGGTTTCAACATGGGTCTTGTTGTATATCATTTCCTCCATGGTCTGTTGGTTGTGAATGTTGGTCATGATCCACGGTTCAAAGGTATAACCAGCATTGTCTGCAGCACATGACTCAACATTATACGTGGCCCACTGCCTGTATACATGGTAGCTTATGTATAACCCATTCTGCCCAATATGTGTGTGTGTGTCTATATATATATATATATATATATATATATATATATATATATATATATATATATATAGATATATATATATATATATATTTTTTTTTTCCCCCACATTTGCTAATATACATTTGGCCACTTTCAGTTCAACATTACCAAATGTTGAAAACAAGCATTCCACCAACTTGTATTCACCTACATGCTATTCCTGATTATAATAGTAAACCAAACACACATATATATATATATATATATATATATATATAATATATATAGATATATATATATATATATATATATATATATATATATATATATATATATATATATAAATATATATATAAATATATCTGTATACACACACACACACACACACACACACACACACACACACACACAAACACACATAGTTAGCTTTAACTATTACTCATAGTTGTTTTTATACTTAAGCTTTATCTTTCACTGAAAGTTGGAGAAAGTAAGTTGTAGCAGTAGGGAAAATAAGCTTTAAGATCTTTCAGTCTTTGTCAATATTTGATATCTAGAATTAGAAAATGGTGGAATTTAACTACAATACCCAGTTAGAGAACACATATTCTACAGTAGGATATCAATGTAAGAGGAGAGTCCTGCAACAAGTCTGCAACTTCAAGGCAACAGTATTAAGCCTCCATGAAGCATGGAGAGAAAAAACAGCAATCATGTTTTTTTTTTTTTTTTACTCAGTAAATGTGACTGTTTAGTGATTGTCAGTTAAAAAAAGAAAAAAAAATAAGTAAAACAAAACTAGTGCACTTAACTGCATTAGACAGATGTGTGTGCACTAATGTGTGTGCACACATGCCTGTATTACTTAACTTCTTTGCTCAGAATTCGGGACAAAGTTAACAGTAATGGGTGACAGACTCAAAATTAGGAAAATTTGTAAATATTATCCTAGTTCACATAAGTTAATAGAACAACAGGTTTTGCATCAACATGTTTTCTCTGAACAATAAGTAGTATAAAAATTAACAGTTTTCAGAAGACAGGGCAAAAATATGAGTTAAAAAAACAAGGGCATTTGAGAGGTATGTGGTGGATGGAAAATATGTTGGTTTGTGCTGTATTGTTTTCATTCATTTGACATCTGAGGTGTAGACAGTCAAGAAAGTGGCTATAACTGCTAGGCATGAATATATATATATATATATATATATATAGGTTCACTTTGTAATTTCAAAATACTGAAATCTCGAATTTCAGTATTCTGAAATCACAAAGCTGAAAACCCAACCACAACCCACAAACTCAAAAACACACAACCGCGAAATTCAAAATCCCGTACCCACTCTACACATACAGTACACACATAAACAAACCCCCCCCCCACAATCAAACAAACTAATCTAAACTACATATAAGCAGGGGGGCAAGCTCCCCTGCACCCCCACATTCCCCCACTTTTTTATTCTAACTCTGAGATCGCGCAAACAGTAACACAAACTAAACTTACACACACACATCTTACAGTCTCTCAAACACACACATAGCAGTCACAACACACACTAAACCCCTAACCAACCTACTTACACACACATACTTACCAAAATTAAGCCCAAACATCCACATTCCGTACCACCAGAAGCAGAAATTCAAAATATCCGTGCCTCGGTATTTTGAATTTCGTGCTTCTGCCGGTTTCGGAAATGTGAGTATTCGGCTTTGTGATTTTGGAATACTGAAATTCGACATTTCAGTATTTCAAAATTACAAAGTGGACCCATATATATATATATATATATATATATATATATAAAAACACTTTATAATCTTGAAATACTGAAATGTCGAATTTCAGTATCTCGAGACTATAAAGTCTAAGTTTGAAAATAGCAAAAGTGCATAATCGCAAATTCGAATAGTTCGAATTCGCTGTTATGGCTTTACGCTAAGTAATGTCTGGGATTGTATGTGGATGGTGTGTGGTGATTTAGGTGTTTTGTCAGGTAAGGGAGTGTTTTGTATGGGTTTTGAGTGGGAGTGTGTGTGTGTGTGTGTGTGTGTGTGTGTGTGTGTGTGTGTGTGTGTGTGTGTGTGTGTGTGTTAGCTTTTGTTTACTGTTTGTGCGATCTCGGAGTTAGTATATATGAGTGGGGGGGGTGGGGGTGCAGGGGGGCTTATTTGTGTTGTAGGTTTCTGGATATGTGTTGTTTTGTTTATGTTGTGATGTGGGCGTTGTGGTATATGTGTGGTCTGGTGTGTGCTGTGTTTTGAATTTCGTGATTTTTGGGCTTCATGGTTTTGGTGTTTCGGTGTTGTTTGGGTTAGATTTTATAGTCTCGAAAAACAAAAATTTGAGATTTCAGTATTTCGAGATTATGAAGTGAATCCATATATATATATATATATATATATATATATATATATATGTGTGTGTGTGTGTGTGTGTGTGTGTGTGTGTGTGTGTCTGTGTCTATATATATGATTGTGAGTTAGTTGTGCCTCTGCATGTGTGGTGAGACTCTCTCTCTGCCTCTGCATCTCTTAGCATGTGTATAATTAAATTTATTGTGTGTATATGTATGTAAACATTAAATACTTAATGTATATATGTATACTTTGGATGTAAAATACATCCTACAACTGCAATACATATCCTTCATCAACTATGAAACATTAAACGGAGAAACTGTTTTACATCAAAAATATAAATGTATATGTATATATACTAATAGTAAAATAAATACAAGTCATTTTAACAAATAGCCCATTTTCTAAACACAATAATGCAGGGTGGATGCTATAAGGGAAATTTCAGACCTTTGGGGGGTGGAAAGGTCCTCTTTCAATGGCTTCAGGCCCCAAAACACCACTGTGCGGTCCGTTATTTCCTCAATAATGCCTGTCTTGTTGGGCATTATTGTTTGCTTGCATAACTGATATATAAGTAATGAATGTGCATTGTATAAAACATACATATTTTAAGCTGTTGTGTTTCTTATTTTAATTTGTATCTGCTGTACAGTAATACAACTGTAATAAGTATATATAACCACTTTGTACCATATATGGTTATGGTGCTTAAATGCATTTGTTCAACCTTTACATTTCAGAGAAACAAATGTGAAGTGATTTATACTTAAATGTCTGTGATACAATACATGGACCATTAATATTAAGAATATTCAGTACCCTTAGGTGATAGCTTATAGTTCATGTGTCAACATATATTCATTTTGTTACATGGCACAAAGTGATGATAGAATATCACCATCTTAGAAATGTTGTATAATTACGCATTAGCACAGTTTAGTGTGATGACAGACCTAATTTAATTGTTACACTAGAGCTTCCAAACTTGAATAGTTTTATAAAGGTATATGTGAAAGCACAAACATGCAATTCAGTGGCCAAGTAGTGGTAGTGGTTAGAGATTGGAAGTGCTGTTCTAGACTCAGTTTATTTGTTATCACCAGAATAATTTCCAATTACATACACTTATTTGAAATTAAATATAATAAAATGATCCCATCAGTGTATATTAAGGAACCAGGGCACAAGCTTGTAAATCTGCATACAGTAGGAATCTGTATTGTTCATCATGATTTCCATTGTATTCTGACCATAAAATTGCATAAAAAGTAATGAACAGAAATGTTCATTACCACACTATCATCTGTTAACTAGAACTTCCTAAAATGCCTCCCCATAGGTGATGCTGTAATTGAATTCAGTACAACTTTTCTAAATATCCAAAACATCCCAGCCAAAACTTCAACCCAAACCCCTCTCCGGATAAGTCACCCCTTGAAAATGCAGTACAGTTCAACTCTTATTGTATAGATAGTATAGCATCTCTAACAAGGATTCCTCAACATATTATCCCAACCCTGGCCAACAGCCACATATAAACACATCCACTTTCACCTTCAAACCTATGCCCACATCCTATATAAAACTACTCATAAACAAATTTAAACCATCCTCATCTTAAGCTGATGAACTTCCAAGCAAGTACCTAAAAATAGCAGCCAGTAGCATTGCCTATCCTGTTTCAATCCTTATAAATAGGTTAATCTGGGAATCCCATGTATCTTGTCTCTGGAAAAAGTGAAGCATTATCCCTTGCACAAAGGAGGAAATTCAACATAAATTAATAATTTTAGACCTATAGCAATCTTGTCTTCCCTTGTCAGAATACTTGAAAATGTATTCAAAAACAATTGCTAAACTCTCCCCTGCAGGAAGAACTCCTATCCCCCATACAACATGGCTTCCGGCTTTCCCATAGCACTGCCCTTCTAACCTACATAGATACTGTCAATAAAGCTAGAGATAATGGCAAACTAGATACCATAAGTAACTAAACTCATCTAATGTGGCGACGCTTCCTCAACTTGGGCTTAATAGAAGCCCTCTCATTGAGTCCTCAGCCGGCCAAGCAGGAAGATCCTTTAAAAGTTTATTCAGCACCGGTTGCACAAGCAGATAAGCACTTTCACTGTTACAGCTTCTTCAGATCTATACAAAAAGTGCTCCATAATTAAAGACGTTTAAATACTAATTCAAAAATCCTGGCACCAATCACTTACAAGTATCAATCAACCTTCTTAAAAGGGAGATGGCACATACAATTGCTGTAGCAATGTTATAAGCAGCATAAAAAGTCAGCGTGCACGTTTTGGAATATTAATGGGGGGGTCATGGTATAATGTGAATTATACAATGACTGGCCCTAAACATCCAGAAATGAGCAAGCTGATTGGCCAGCCCAACCAGCGTGCCCATTGTAAATCCAAGAATATACTAAGGAAAAAGGTCCGGTCACCCGGACTTTTTCCATTAGTATATCCCCTGATTTTTTTTTTCTTGTCCAGAGGTAGCAATGGAAAAAGGAAGATGTATGTTGCCTTAATCTCGCTATGTTAAACGAGTTTAACATAGCGAGATAGCTTAAAAAAACAACAGAGATCTTCCTTTCTCGGTTATTTTTTTAAAGATATCTCGCTATGTTAAACTTGTTTAACATAGCGAGATACTTAAAAATCAATGGAGATCTTCCTTTCTCCATTGCTACCTCTGCACAGCACTGATGTACTGCGTAAGTGTATGAACACGACCCTTACACATGCGCAGTACATCAGAAATGCCCCAGGATACCTGCAGAAGGGTAGCACGGACTCATTATACAATAACATTATTTAAGAAAAGTATGTATTTTTTTTCTTAAATAATGTCATTGTATAATAGCAATAACCCACGGCTGGTTGTGGGCAATGATGGATTTACCCATAGTTACCTTTGTTTGGTCACTCGGGCTTCACCCTCGTGACCAAACCATACTAACCGTGAGTAAATCCAGCATTGCCCACACCCATCCGTGGGTTATTGCTTAATTATACAATGACCCACCATTAATATTCCGAAACGTGCACACTTATTGGCCAGTGTGCCCATTGTAAATCCCACAATATACCAACGGAAAAAGGTCCAGTCACTTTTTTCCATTAGTATAAAGTGTCCAAAACCTTTTTTTTTATTATAAAAAAAAAAAAAAAAAAAAAAAAAAACATAAAAACAGTGGAACAGAGACTTTCTTTTCTCCGCTGCTTCCATTTCAAAGCATTGCTGTACTGGGTATGCATGGGAACGCAAGTCCCATATGCATGCACAGTACATCAACCCAGGGAAGCAGTATACCACCACCGGCGGAAGAATGGTAATGCGCCATTATACAAAGACATTATTTAAGAAAAGTAAGTATTTTTTTTCTTAAATAATGTCATTGTATAATAGCAATAACCAACTCCATGGTTGTGGTATATTGAAGATTTACCCATGGTTGGCTTTATTTAATCACTCGGGCTTCGACCTCGTGATTAAACCATGCCATCCTTGGGTAAATCTTCAATATACCACACCACACACCACGCCATCGGTTATTGCTTAAATAATATACAATTTCTGAAGTAAAAGAAGTCTGTAACTTTTGAAATTATTTCTTAATAGTAACTCACCACATGGTCTCCAAAAGTCATCAGTTTTATGAGGGATTAAGACTGGCAGAGCTTAAATTTGACTCAAAATCAACAGTTGATAGATACCTGTCTTAATTTCCCAGCTCTATGTAGAAATCAGTAACTTTTGTCTAGTATCAGGATCTGGTCGACAACAAAAACTGACAGTGTAACTCGTTTGGATTTGCTTCATATTTTACTCCCCTTCTGGCTTCTACAGATGTTGTTTGTTTAATTTGGTTCAATCTTAGCCACCGCAGAAGGATTTGTGATTTAGGACCTTCAAATGTTAAAGCATGACTACCGGTAACGGTAAACATTCTAGGCTCGTTCCTATTTTGATCTGATTCATTCCGGCAGTTGCAGAGGGATGCATACCTCTTAACCACTTAGAGCAAGAAATCTGGACAAAGCCATAAATAACGGGGTCAAATGCCCCAAAATACGGACAATTTTTAAATATTGCTCTTACAAACATAGAAAGTTGATAGAATAAATAAAATGTTTTGCGTTAGTGTGATTTTTCTGAAGGTTGTGAAGTCTGAAACTCAAGTGCCTGTGATTTTCTGACTTCAGGCTTCAATGATTTGCTAGAAAACCACAATTTTGTGAAAAATGGACCAAATATATAAGGCAAAAATCTGGTCATTCTGTAAAAATCTCTACAGTTGAGCTGTATGTTTAGAACCGGTACCATGTGAATATACACAGTTTAAATCTATCAAAGCGAGACTACAGGAAATGAGACTTATGTAACTTTGTTTCTAACTGTTGATCCATTTGTAAGTAAAACTTACAGCCAGAGTTTGGTGTGCGGTCCTTTATAGGACCCTTGCAGTGCGGGTTCCTCTTGTAGCTTCGCGCAACACATTTCTCAGCATTCTTACATCCTCAGCAGTGTGTGTGTGTGTGTGTGTATGTGTGTGTGTGTTTCACTCATCCGTCACTGAAATATTTGATTTTCTGGAGAATGTCTGAGGATTATAGCCACTAATGCAAAACATTAGGATTCATCATTCAAGTTATTCATGTTAATGCAAAATATGTTATTAACTTCGCAAGTAAATTAGGTTAATGGGTTCAAGTGGGTAGTTTTGTTTTTATTTATTTATTTTTTATTTTAGTTACTAGACATGCGAATAAGGATTCCATTAACGAGCTTTACCCCGACTTTCTCAATTACCCTAAAGTACCGTATGCTTAAGTGGCTTTCTCAAGGTCATCCAGTACGCAAATAAAGTCTGGGGGAATGAAACCCTGTACCACGGGAAACTGTCGGTAAACAGATCATACAGCCTTAACCCCCTGCCCTTAATTAAAAATTGTCCCCGATTGTTGGTCCTTTTCCCCTTCTACCCCTGCCCATTATTTTTCACTTTGTCCAGAATTCTTCTGCAAAGAAGTAGAGAGGTGCGGTGTGCGGATGTGTTTTGGTTGCGGGTTTTCTAACCTATTTATATATGTACATGATCTGCATTACTTATAATCTTATAAAATAATGGAAGAGAGACCCCTTTCTTAGAAAAAGAGTCCGAAGGTTGTGCAGCGTCCTCGCTATTTTCCAGTAATGGCATTGTTTTCCTAGACTCCTGAATACTGAAGTTGATTATTTACGCAATATATCTAGCTGGAGTGTGATGTAGCTTGGATTTAATGGCAGAGGCATGATGATCGCCTTGACATGCCATAATGAGCAAATCTTGTGAACCCTACATTCCAGAATCCAGCAGATCTGGTTGCTTTACTAAGGAATTCACTCAATAATCAAACACACACGTACACATACACTTCTACTGTAGAGATGTGCAGCGGCTCCTTGATCCAGCGACTTAAGGGTGTGACGCCGGTACAGATTTTCGCAGAATGTCCACATTTTTGCCTCATATTTTTGGTGTGTTCCTCCTAAAATCTGTATTTTTCTGGCAAATAGCTAACGACTGAAGTCATTAAATCATAACAAACATTTGAGTTTAAGACTGTAAATCCTTCAGAAAATTCATGCTAATGCAAAACCTATTATTCTATCAACTTTCTAAGTTTGTAAGAGCAATGTGTAAAATCTGTCCCTATCCCCCCCCCCCCACCACCACCATTTTAGGCTTTGTCCAGATCTTTTGCTCTAAGAGTTTGATAGGTATGCTCAGCTTAGAGGACTATCCATGTAATTCTTCCTGTATGCACGTATATTATTAAGGGTATGTTAGTGGAAAACGCTTTCCTCGAAATCACTGTCATGCCTCTTGTGACTTGCAAAAACGATAGCTTTAAAGGAAAGGTGGAGAAAATAATTAACGTCCCAGGCGCCTCTGTTTATTGGGGGGGGGGGGTAAAAAGGGGCAACCAAAGGCGACAGCACAATGTTATATTTTTGACCTGTGTGATAAAACGGTGCTCCAGGTTTGAACTCAGTATTAGTTAACTAGCATAGCTCTTAACTTCTTAGCACAAAAAAAATCTGGACTAAGACAAAAATAATGGGGGAGGGGGGCAAAGTACCAAAAATAGGGGCATGCTTTAAATACCGCTCTTAGAAACTTATAAAGTTTTTAGAATGAAAGATCTTGTGTTGCCATGCATTGTGTGAATGATATGAAGTCTGAAACTCAAACGGTTATGTAGTGAATTCAAGCCTTACTGGTTTGCCACAAAAATCCAAAAAAATAAAACAAATTTTATGAGGAACAGAACAAAAATATGAAGCAAAAGACATTCTGCGAAAATCTGGACAGTTGAGATGTATGTAACTAGTGCTGCCCCCCAAGTACCTCTAACGTATATTGGAAGTAACCACGAAAACCTTACCTAGCTTGCACGTTTCCCCGACTGGACTGAGCAAGGCAGTACGTTGTCATTATAAACAGGTCTGATTCTCTTCAAAAGGCAATCCATCATATCCATTATTTGAACAGACGCTGACATGATGATGGTATTTATTTAGACGTGCACATTTTTATGTAGCGAGAGAGAGAGAGAGAGAGGAAATGTAAAAACAAATTCAAAATCAAGGATTGCACGCAACTAAGGCTTGTACATCACTGACACAAACTAAGTGCTTACCTGGAAACAAGTGGCAAATGAGTTCCTAAAATTCAAATAGAAATGACTGTACCTGCACTCGCAAGACGTTAAAACTCCATCAGGACTAGCCTGGCTAGAAGAAAGCTTTTCTCGTGCATTTACTGGGGTTATCTCATATAAGTGTATGGTCTCTACGCCAGTCAGTTCCGTAAAGTAGCAAGTAAAGTGATTATCTTACCGTTGGGACTAGAGGTGGTAAATCCACAAGTTTGTAGGACTGGATTTCGGAATCATTCCAGGCAGTGAGAGATTCCACAATCCGGGTACAATTAGGATCCTGGGGAGGGCAAGAGATACCCCTTCTTACAGAGCGACCGTTCATTTTTATGCTAAACAGGTGGTTCTACTGAGACTGATGTCCCTGAGTGGTTGGTCCTACTGCACTCCGGCACGGTTACTGAATGAATAGTCTAAGCCTAGGACGAAATGCTACCAGTCAGCAGTGATGCTTGCCTATAAATACAGTACATTTATTAGACTGCACATGCCCAGTAACTCAATTGATAGCCAACTTGACATTACATTAGGAATACAGCAGACTGGGGCTACTATTTTATATATGTAGACATACAGATATAGACACGGGAAAACAAAAATTGCAATTTTACATAGTTGACAAAATATAACAGTTTTATTCTGTTACTTTAGTATGACTGCCAGCATGACATAATCGATTTCATTTTGTTAAAATAAAACCGTTTTACTTAAAAGGTTACTATTATCTGTTTTGTTATTGCAGTATTGCTCTTGTGAACGGCATCTGCAGTTCATGATATTTAAACAGGTAAAGCAGTGCTGTTAGCCAGGGCAATTGAAAAATAATGAGACTAGCAAATGCACTTAATGAATTGCAAAGTCAACATAGTTGGATGCTGCTTCCCACCTGGCTAAAACATCCCTCCACTAGAAAACCTCCTCAGTTGGTCTACCCACCATCTCCCCCAAGAAACTATCATCTTAGGTGATTTCAATATTGACTGGCAATCCTGTTCTGGCAACAATCAAACCCATCATGTACACCTTCATGGCTTCACCCAACTAGTCCAGTCACCAACAAGGATAAATAAAAACTCCAGCAAGCACTCTACCCTGGATTGGATACTAGTCAGTAAGAACCCCCAGTCATATATAACAGGCTGGTTATCAGATAGCCTCAGTGATCACTCCCCAACATTCCTACTAAAAAAATACCTGTACCAAGCTAAACCTGTCATCTATCATCAAATACATAAAAAAATAAACTTTAACCCACTCACATTCATCTCATCCCTCAAAGAATGTAACTGGCATGCTCTAAAGTACCTCAGTCTAGATGACGCAGTTGAATCTTTTAATACTACCTTCCTGAACATCCTTAATTACCATGCCCCCATAAGATTTTCCAGAACCAAAGCACAACCCTCCCCATGGCTACAGAAAACCACTAAGTCAGAAATGAAAAACAGGGATAAAGCCTGGGAGCACTGGCACAAAACCAAAACCCCCGCAGCTAGACAGAAATTCCTAGAGCTACACAATAGAGTCAAAAAGCTAATAAAACGGGACAAATTCCAATACTACCAGTCTGCCCTAGACTCCTCACAACACAGCCCCAAACAATTCTGGTCCTCCATAAACTCCATCCTCCACCCAGGTAAAGTCAGTAACCCTCCTCCTAACATCTCTCACTCCTCAGAAAATATTGCTACCTCATTCAACACACACTTCACCGAAACCATACTATCACTAGCTAAACAACACAACCCCCCTCCAACCCACACCTTCAACTAGTAATCTCCCCACTGCCTTCTCTTTTCTCCTGTACCTACCTCCAACATAAAAACTCTTAACTAAACTTAAACCCACCAAATTAGCAGCAGACAACCTCCCAAGTGAATACCTACAAATCGCAGCTGATGCTCTGGCCTACCCAGTATCCATCTTGATTAACCGATCTCTGTCAGAAAGTTACGTTCCCACATTGTGGAAAGTCTCACATATAATTCCCCTCCACAAAGGCGGACCCTCTGCAGAACTAACCAATTACCGCCCCATAGCTATTCTCTCTCCACTCTCCAAAATACTAGAGAGATGCATACACTCTCAGGTCTCACAATCCTTCTTACAAACAAACTCCTTTCCAGTACTCAGCATGGTTTCTGACCAAACCATAGCACCACCACTGCCTTACTCTCCTTTACTAACACTATCCTTCAGCATAAAAACAATGGCTATCTCTCCTCTGCTACTTACCTAGACCTATCTAAAGCATTTGACATGGTCCCACACAAACAACTTATCTCTGTCCTCAATAACCTATCCTTCTCACAATCAGTCACCAACTGGTTTCAGAGTTACCTGTCTGACCACCAACAATCCGTTGTATGGCAGAATGACATATCTCCCCAACTACCTGTCTCCATAGGGGTTCCCCAAGGATCCATCCTTGGACCCCTACTTTTCTCTGTTTACACCAATAATCTAGCCTCTGCCACCAAACATGGCACACTCATCCAATACGCAGATGACTCTACCATCATCTGCTCAGCCCAGTCCCTCCCCAAACTGCAAAAAGTCACACAGGAAGCCTTTTCCTCTGTTGAAACATGGTTATCCGATGCCCAATTAATACTCAACCCAAACAAAACTAAACTACTCATCTTCCAACCCACCAAACATACTCAAAACAACTCTCACTTTAACATCACAGCAAAAGACAAGACCACTATATACCCAACTGAACACACCAAATTGCTAGGAGTGGAAATAGACAATAAACTAAAATTTGACATTCACATATCCATGACTGTAAAAATAGTCCACAAAAAACTAGGAGCGTTATACAGAAATAAGCAATTTCTCACCAAAGCAGCAAAGATTTCAATAGCAAATTCCCACCTTAGCTCCACCCTACTTTATGCCTCTCCAGTATATACCAATCTAAGGCAATGTGATCTAAACAAGCTAGAGACCTGCTACAACAAAATCGCAAAATTCGCCACAGGGGCATCCTACCGTAGTCACCACTGTCTCTCACTTGCTGAACTGGGCTGGCTTGAACTCCCTCACCTCCTTCAGTGGTTTCAACTCTCACTCACCCACAAACTAGTAAACCATCCACTAAATGTCCCATCCCTCCAGAATCTACTCCAACCCTATCGCACCACCAGACCACTAAGATCCAGCAACAAAAATCACTTGCAGATCACTAAAGCCAATAACTCTGCTGGTGAAGCACTATTCTCTTGCGCCATAGCCAAATTATGGAACTAACTCCCACCCACAATTACCTCCGTACCATCATGCACCAACTTCAAAACGTTATTAAAAGCGCACCTAAAAACATGCTGGCTATGCCCTTGCAACTCCCACTCTAATATCATCCACCCCATCCAACTACTACCTTTCTTTCACCTCCACTAACTACCGTGATGATAGCAAGCTCAGATGCTCATAAGCCTAGTACTTATTATACAACAGAAACTTCTCATTGCTACATTTGTTAATGCCTGTTATGTACTTCACAGATAAAGATTCTAGTTGTCTACTGATGTACTATGTTCTTCATCTGTAAATATGTTGTAAGTAATTTCTATGTTAAATTGTTAATCACTATGTAATCCAATGTAACTACTGTCTGTTTATTTTACTGTGGAGCTTTTCTCCCCGGGCCTCCGCTGAAAATGGACCCACGTCCAGTCGGACACTCCCGGTCAGCAAATTTAAATAAATAAATAAATAATAAATAAATTCCATACCATTGAACTGCTATGATTTAGGCATAGCCCTATAATTGCGTCCCTCTGATTTAGCTTTGCTCCTTCTGGATATATGACCTTTCTCATGAAGTCAAACTTGTTTATGAGGGCATACTTTATTAAAAATAACTACTACGCCTATGCAAAGATTCACTATGATTAACTATATACTGCCCAGCACGTGTGAAATAAGAAAGCGATCCTCTGCTGGGATTTTAAAGGCCAGCGTTATGATTTTTTTTTCTCAGTTTTGTTTTTATTTTTCAAATAGAGTTGAATAAATTCCATAGTATTTGTATATAACATCTTAAATAACTATGTACACTATTTACATCAGCCTGACACTATAACAGAGCTCAATATATACAATTACTTTATAGGTATAACAATCAGCGTTATGATTTTTAATGTTTGGAGATTGAGAGGTATGGTTAGTTCATGAAAGGAAAGCAAGAAATGTTGTTGGCAAACAAACCCACTCTTTACAATTTCCATAAAATGCACACTTCATGTGTCTATAAATATCAATGCCAGTGAGTGACAGTACTAACAGGTTTCTATTAGAGTGAGGGTGCCTTGATTATAAATTATCGATGTCATAGGCAAAACAAACGTTCAGTAATAGTTTCTGTCCTGACTCCTGAAACAAAGTAAGAGGTGTAAATACAATAAGCTAGGAATAGCAGAAAGATGGTCATTACACAGCACAGAAAATCGAAATAAATGGACATACAAACAGAAGCATCAAAAACAGTTGTGGTACTGAAAAGAGGACGGGGTCATTTGATAATGCATTAACTTCTTCACTGAATGGTGTTAGACCAAGCAGAATAAAAACAGAAAGCAACAAGCTTAGTATTTGTACATACCTCTCAACCTCTTAGATTTCAAAATCACAACAGGGGGCCATAAAAAAATCACAGCAGAGGTCCCACAATCATAGCACTCAAAAATTTGCATATGCCTAACTTCATGCCTCTAGTAGTAAGAGCATAAATGTGTACATTTGCCCTTTTACTAAGTAAAACCTATAAAATTAGAACCATTGTGGTGCTAATGAAAGCTTTAACAGAAAAACATGCCCTTACTGCACTTGTAAAAAGATGCACATTTGTATCATTGACTTGCTATACCTGCCTGCTGTAACTATAATTTAGTTAGCAAAATTAATATAAACTTTGTATAGTTTTTGTCTACAACGTCGTTGCAGAACTTTCACTAAACACACATTCATGTTGCAGATAAATAAAAAACATAGAAGACACCAGTCTAGAACTGAATTTGAGTTTCAAGTATTTCTAACAAAGCCACACAGTCTAAAAATGTCTTGCCCATTTGGTTCATTTTTAATATGATTCTTCATTTCTCCAGGAAAAAGAAAAATGATTTTGCTCATTTTAATTCCATACAGTAAGTAGATCCAGTTAGACTGACATTCCAAAACTACTTTGCCACCTGACCAAAATAACGGCTATATTGCTCTTCTGTTTTTTGCATAAGGCATATTGCATTTTTTTCCATAGTCCTGTATCATTCTTGCTTATAATAACACACACACACACACACACACACACACACACACACACACACACACACACACACACACACACACACACACACACACACACACACACACACACAAACACACACACACATAAAACCATCAATTACATATAAAGTTGCTAGTATTTCAGGTATTGCATTAACAAACGTATTGGTCTGAAATGCACATCTGTCATTATTTGATGACTGCAGTCAACAATTTGTTAGGAAACCACAGATTTTATGAAAATCAGACCAGAAATATGAGACAGAATTAGGGATAGCTGATAGCTATGCCCTCTCCACAAACGCACCCAACCAGCAGTTATTGCGCAAGTCTTACAAGTGTACTTGAGATCAGGTGACTACAAAAATACTTAAGTGGTCTAGACATGTATTTCAGCATACTGCTATTGTATTTCAGCATACTGCTATCAGAACCTCACCACGTAAGCCCACCCCTCCAATTTATAAGTTCAAGAATTACAAAAAAAAATTACAGATAAAGTTCCAAACTTAGGAACAGATTTTAAATAATTACTTAGAAATGTGCTAGAATAAGAAATTTAACATATGCAAACATTTTCTGAAGGTTATACAGTCTGATACTCATGTGACTGTCATTAATTACTACAATCTACAACACATTGCCAGAAAATCAAACATTTTACGATAAATAGATGAAACTACCTCATGTTTCAACTTCTTTCCGTAAATAGGGAGATAAGGTCAAAACAGCAACAGTTTTTAAGTGTTACTCTTATTCACTCAAACAACAGGTTCTGCATCAACTTAGATTTTCTTAAAAAATAAAGTATGAAGCTCTTAGTTACTGGCAGCACTATCGACTGGCGTAGTCATCAGAGATTTACCATACATGGCAAAAATATAAGGCACGATCAGGGGAAACTCTGCAAAATCAATGCTACTACTATGGTCCTGGTGAGAAAAGGAGCAGAGGAGCATTAGTTCCTAGCTCTGTGCAGCGGTGTTAAGATCAGCACTGTGCCCATTACTAGACAGACAGCACCTCCAGTAATAAACGCCAACCCTTATAAGTGCTACTCTTCCTTCAGCCCACTTTAGTAAGCACCTGGAACCATGCATTAACACTTTCCAACCATCTTTGTAGCTCAGCTTGGTTGGAACAGAAGTCACCTGTGAGTCATTAAACAGGCTAGTTTGAACTTTCAGTCCATGATGTTATTTTTGAGTGTGTAAGATAGAAATCTTCTATCAACTGCCCAAAGGGAAAAAAAAGGCTCACAAAGCACTCTCACTGTGATAATGAAGCAAAAACTTAAATACAAGAACAAATGAGTTACTCAGAACTTCTTTGGAACTGATAAAAGCTTGATTAACAACTGGTTAAATAATCATTTGATAAAGAAATGTTGCTGTAAGAATGCCAGTCCATGGACTCCTGAGGTGAGAAAACCACTCGAAATTAAAACCACCAACGAATGCAGACAGCACTAAACATTGGCTTAAAAAATCTCCTTTTAATAGTTATTGAGCACTTTCACCCACTGAATGTGGGCTTCATCAGAACATCTCATTACATTTTTGTTACAGTTTAAATACTTCATTTTGGCGCAAACTAAATGATGCAATCACATTACTAAAAACAGCAAATCATATATCCTATACTCTACAAACCCACAGCACTTAAAATGAGCAACCTCAAATGTAAAAACTAAATAATGCACCAGTGTTAAAACACAGGTAATGTTTTAAATAGTATTTATTATTTATGAAATCAAGACCCTGAAGGTTATTTGCAACTAGGAAAAATGCCACTTTAGTTTCTTAACTATTCATTTATTATTGAAGTTACCACCTTAAGCTTACATCTAGGTAAAAATGATCTATAGCAAAAAATATACATTTTACAGCTAACTGCTGCTGTCACCTTATAAATTATGTTGACGTCCTTCTTTTTAATAGTATATAAATTCTCAGAAACTTGACGTGAGAACCCTTCTACAGTTTTACTCCCACAAAACCTGTCACAGCCAGTACTTCTGACTACATAAACTATCATCCTAGAATTGCAAGTTTAGTGATATCAAAGACCAAAGGTCCTGATGAGGTATAATAAATTCAAAATGGAACATTATTAGTGTAATAATAAATGTTGCAATACCAACATGGATATGCCCCTTTGGGTTTATTAGTTAAAGGAGGCCCAGTTAAATAGTTTTCTTTTTCTAAAACGTGATTTCAAATTGCTAGTCTTTTGAACCCAGATCTAACAAACTTGCCAACCATTTAGCTAAATCAGCATTACACAAGTACAATTTTCAATTCTCTTTTGTATTCCTTATAATCCCAATACTGTAATCCCATAACAGAATTTGCAAAACTGTTATTATAATTAGTATCAATTTATTTGACACTGTTGTCTTAAAGTTCACATATATGTACAGGTTGAAGTTTACGGACAATATAATTGAATCTGTCTCTTAGATATCCTATATCACAAAAACATGTCTCTTAATATAAAGACTTCTTTTTTCAGAATCACTTCTATCTGTGATTAATCACAAGGTTCTAATAAATTGCTCTTGAACCATGTTATATTTTGTAAATCTACAGTGGTGACATATGGGTTTTCAAATCAGACTACTCTCAACCTTCTGTTCAATGATGTTTATGCTTAAATTAATATCCTCCCCCCAATAAAAATCACACGTGTCCCCATCCACTGTGCATGAAATACAGCTAATGGTGCTTGAACTAAGTTGTTTTAAGAAAACATTAAACAAATCTGTGTCAGCTCTCTCTACATAAATAAAAAACATACATTTTATGCAAAGCTTGTTGAAGGCAGTAGGCTTAAAAGTGATGTTTATATAAGAAATCAATTTACAACCACATTAACACAACATTAGCAAACACTGGAGCTTCTCTGGCCCTTATTACAGCTGCTTTGATCTGATGGTATAACCTGTTAAAAACACCAAAAATGTGGCTAGCAAGTCTTTTGGAATCTTGCCCAAAGTATTTCTTTCAGGTTTAATAAAACTGAAAACAACGTTTTACAAAATGTACAAAAAAATGTAATGTTTCCTGGTCCACTGATTTAAGGATGAGAGCTCTGCTTCACACACACACATAAAACCATCAATTACATATAAAGTTGCTAGTATTTCAGGTATTGCATTAACAAACGTATTGGTCTGAAATGCACATCTGTCATTATTTGATGACTGCAGTCAACAATTTGTTAGGAAACCACAGATTTTATGAAAATCAGACCAGAAATATGAGGCAGAATTAGGGATAGCTGATAGCTATGCCCTCTCCACAAACACACCCAACCAGCAGTTATTGCGCAAGTCTTACAAGTGTACTTGAGATCAGGTGACTACAAAAATACTTAAGTGGTCTAGACATGTATTTCAGCATACTGCTATCAGAACCTCACCACGTAAGCCCACCCCTCCAATTTATAAGTTCAAGAATTACAAAAAAAAAATTACAGATAAAGTTCCAAACTTAGGAACAAATTTTAAATAATTACTTAGAAATGTGCTAGAATAAGAAATTTAACATATGCAAACATTTTCTGAAGGTTATACAATCTAATACTCATGTGACTGTCATTAATTACTACAATCTACAACACATTGCCAGAAAATCAAACATTTTACGATAAATAGATGAAACTACCTCATGTTTCAACTTCTTTCCGTAAATAGGGAGATAAGGTCAAAACAGCAACAGTTTTTAAGTGTTACTCTTATTCACTCAAACAACAGGTTCTGCATCAACTTAGATTTTCTTAAAAAATAAAGTATGAAGCTCTTAGTTACTGGCAGCACTATCGACTGGCGTAGTCATCAGAGATTTACCATACATGGCAAAAATATAAGCCACGATCAGGGGAAACTCTGCAAAATCAATGCTACTACTATGGTCCTGGTGAGAAAAGGAGCAGAGGAGCATTAGTTCCTAGCTCTGTGCAGCGGTGTTAAGATCAGCACTGTGCCCATTACTAGACAGACAGCACCTCCAGTAATAAACGCCAACCCTTATAAGTGCTACTCTTCCTTCAGCCCACTTTAGTAAGCACCTGGAACCATGCATTAACACTTTCCAACCATCTTTGTAGCTCAGCTTGGTTGGAACAGAAGTCACCTGTGAGTCATTAAACAGGCTAGTTTGAACTTTCAGTCCATGATATTATTTTTGAGTGTGTAAGATAGAAATCTTCTATCAACTGCCCAAAGGAAAAAAAAAAGGCTCACAAAGCACTCTCACTGTGATAATGAAGCAAAAACTTAAATACAAGAATAAATGAGTTACTCAGAACTTCTTTGGAACTGATAAAAGCTTGATTAACAACTGGTTAAATAATCATTTGATAAAGAAATGTTGCTGTAAGAATGCCAGTCCATGGACTCCTGAGGTGAGAAAACCATTGAAACTTAAAACCACCAACGAATGCAGACAGCACTAAACATTGGCTTAAAAAATCTCCTTTTAATAGTTATTAAGCGCTTTCACCCACTGAATGTGGGCTTCATCAGAACATCTCATTACATTTTTGTTACAGTTTAAATACTTCATTTTGGCGCAAACTAAATGATGCAATCACATTACTAAAAACAGCAAATCATATATCCTATACTCTACAAACCCACAGAACTTAAAATGAGCAACCTCAAATGTAAAAACTAAATAATGCACCAGTGTTAAAACACAGGTAATGTTTTAAATAGTATTTATTATTTATGAAATCAAGACCCTGAAGGTTATTTGCAACTAGGAAAAATGCCACTTTAGTTTCTTAACTATTCATTTATTATTGAAGTTACCACCTTAAGCTTACATCTAGGTAAAAATGATCTATAGCAAAAAATATACATTTTACAGCTAACTGCTGCTGTCACCTTATAAATTATGTTGACGTCCTTCTTTTTAATAGTATATAAATTCTCAGAAACTTGACGTGAGAACCCTTCTACAGTTTTACTCCCACAAAACCTGTCACAGCCAGTACTTCTGACTACATAAACTATCATCCTAGAATTGCAAGTTTAGTGATATCAAAGACCAAAGGTCCTGATGAGGTATAATAAATTCAAAATGGAACATTATTAGTGTAATAATAAATGTTGCAATACCAACATGGATATGCCCTTTGGGTTTATTAGTTAAAGGAGGCCCAGTTAAATAGTTTTCTTTTTCTAAAACGTGATTTCAAATTGCTAGTCTTTTTGAACCCAGATCTAACAAACTTGCCAACCATTTAGCTAAATCAGCATTACACAAGTACAATTTTCAATTCTCTTTTGTATTCCTTATAATCCCAATACTGTAATCCCATAACAGAATTTGCAAAACTGTTATTATAATTAGTATCAATTTATTTGACACTGTTGTCTTAAAGTTCACATATATGTACAGGTTGAAGTTTACGGACAATATAATTGAATCTGTCTCTTAGATATCCTATATCACAAAAACATGTCTCTTAATATAAAGACTTCTTTTTTCAGAATCACTTCTATCTGTGATTAATCACAAGGTTCTAATAAATTGCTCTTGAACCATGTTATATTTTGTAAATCTACAGTGGTGACATATGGGTTTTCAAATCAGACTACTCTCAACCTTCTGTTCAATGATGTTTATGCTTAAATTAATATCCTCCCCCCAATAAAAATCACACGTGTCCCCATCCACTGTGCATGAAATACAGCTAATGGTGCTTGAACTAAGTTGTTTTAAGAAAACATTAAACAAATCTGGGTCAGCTCTCTACATAAATAAAAAAAACATACATTTTATGCAAAGCTTGTTGAAGGCAGTAGGCTTAAAAAGTGATGTTTATATAAGAAATCAATTTACAACCACATTAACACAACATTAGCAAACACTGGAGCTTCTCTGGCCCTTATTACAGCTGCTTTGATCTGATGGTATAACCTGTTAAAAACACCAAAAAGTGTGGCTAGCAAGTCTTTTGGAATCTTGCCCAAAGTATTTCTTTCAGGTTTAATAAAAACTGAAAAACAACGTTTTACAAAATGTACAAAAAAATGTAATGTTTCCTGGTCCACTGATTTAAGGATGAGAGCTCTGCTTCACACACACACATAAAACCATCAATTACATATAAAGTTGCTAGTATTTCAGGTATTGCATTAACAAACGTATTGGTCTGAAATGCACATCTGTCATTATTTGATGACTGCAGTCAACAATTTGTTAGGAAACCACAGATTTTATGAAAATCAGACCAGAAATATGAGACAGAATTAGGGATAGCTGATAGCTATGCCCTCTCCACAAACACACCCAACCAGCAGTTATTGCTAAGTCTTACAAGTGTACTTGAGATCAGGTGACTACAAAAATACTTAAGTGGTCTAGACATGTATTTCAGCATACTGCTATCAGAACCTCACCACGTAAGCCCACCCCTCCAATTTATAAGTTCAAGAATTACAAAAAAAAATTTACAGATAAAGTTCCAAACTTAGGAACAAATTTTAAATAATTACTTAGAAATGTGCTAGAATAAGAAATTTAACATATGCAAACATTTTCTGAAGGTTATACAGTCTGATACTCATATGACTGTCATTAATTACTACAATCTACAACACATTGCCAGAAAATCAAACATTTTACGATAAATAGATGAAACTACCTCATGTTTCAACTTCTTTCCGTAAATAGGAGATAAGGTCAAAACAGCAACAGTTTTAAGTGTTACTCTTATTCACTCAAACAACAGGTTCTGCATCAACTTAGATTTTCTTAAAAATAAAGTATGACGCTCTTAGTTACTGGCAGCACTATCGACTGGCGTAGTCATCAGAGATTTACCATACATGGCAAAATATAAGCCACGATCAGGGAAACTCTGCAAAATCAATGCTACTACTATGGTCCTGGTGAGAAAAGGAGCAGAGGAGCATTAGTTCCTAGCTCTGTGCAGCGGTGTTAAGATCAGCACTGTGCCCATTACTAGACAGACAGCACCTCCAGTAATAAACGCCAACCCTTATAAGTGCTACTCTTCCTTCAGCCCACTTTAGTAAGCACCTGGAACCATGCATTAACACTTTCCAACCATCTTTGTAGCTCAGCTTGGTTGGAACAGAAGTCACCTGTGAGTCATTAAACAGGCTAGTTTGAACTTTCAGTCCATGATATTATTTTTGAGTGTGTAAGATAGAAATCTTCTATCAACTGCCCAAAGGAAAAAAAAAGGCTCACAAAGCACTCTCACTGTGATAATGAAGCAAAACTTAAATACAAGAACAAATGAGTTACTCAGAACTTCTTTGGAACTGATAAAAGCTTGATTAACAACTGGTTAAATAATCATTTGATAAAGAAATGTTGCTGTAAGAATGCCAGTCCATGGACTCCTGAGGTGAGAAAACCACTCGAAATTAAAACCACCAACGAATGCAGACAGCACTAAACATTGGCTTAAAAATCTCCTTTTAATAGTTATTAAGCGCTTTCACCCACTGAATGTGGGCTTCATCAGAACATCTCATTACATTTTTGTTACAGTTTAAATACTTCATTTTGGCGCAAACTAAATGATGCAATCACATTACTAAAAACAGCAAATCATATATCCTATACTCTACAAACCCACAGAACTTAAAATGAGCAACCTCAAATGTAAAACTAAATAATGCACCAGTGTTAAAACACAGGTAATGTTTTAAATAGTATTTATTATTTATGAAATCAAGACCCTGAAGGTTATTTGCAACTAGGAAAAATGCCACTTTAGTTTCTTAACTATTCATTTATTATTGAAGTTACCACCTTAAGCTTACATCTAGGTAAAAATGATCTATAGCAAAAATATACATTTTACAGCTAACTGCTGCTGTCACCTTATAAATGATGTTGACGTCCTTCTTTTTAATAGTATATAAATTCTCAGAAACTTGACGTAAGAACCCTTCTACAGTTTTACTCCCACAAAACCTGTCACAGCCAGTACTTCTGAGTACATAAACTATCATCCTAGAATTGCAAGTTTAGTGATATCAAAGACCAAAGGTCCTGATGAGGTATAATAAATTCAAAAATGGAACATTATTAGTGTAATAATAAATGTTGCAATACCAACATGGATATGCCCCTTTGGGTTTATTAGTTAAACGAGGCCCAGTTAAATAGTTTTCTTTTTCTAAAACGTGATTTCAAATTGCTAGTCTTTTTGAACCCAGATCTAACAAACTTGCCAACCATTTAGCTAAATCAGCATTACACAAGTACAATTTTCAATTCTCTTTTGTATTCCTTATAATCCCAATACTGTAATCCCATAACAGAATTTGCAAAACTGTTATTATAATTAGTATCAATTTATTTGACACTGTTGTCTTAAAGTTCACATATATGTACAGGTTGAAGTTTACGGACAATATAATTGAATCTGTCTCTTAGATATCCTATATCACAAAAACATGTCTCTTAATATAAAGACTTCTTTTTCAGAATCACTTCTATCTGTGATTAATCACAAGGTTCTAATAAATTGCTCTTGAACCATGTTATATTTTGTAAATCTACAGTGGTGACATATGGGTTTTCAAATCAGACTACTCTCAACCTTCTGTTCAATGATGTTTATGCTTAAATTAATATCCTCCCCCCAATAAAAATCACACGTGTCCCCATCCACTGTGCATGAAATACAGCTAATGGTGCTTGAACTAAGTTGTTTTAAGAAAACATTAAACAAATCTGTGTCAGCTCTCTCTACATAAATAAAAAAAACATACATTTTATGCAAAGCTTGTTGAAGGCAGTAGGCTTAAAAAGTGATGTTTATATAAGAAATCAATTTACAACCACATTAACACAACATTAGCAAACACTGGAGCTTCTCTGGCCCTTATTACAGCTGCTTTGATCTGATGGTATAACCTGTTAAAAACACCAAAAATGTGGCTAGCAAGTCTTTTGGAATCTTGCCCAAAGTATTTCTTTCAGGTTTAATAAAAACTGAAAACAACGTTTTACAAAATGTACAAAAAATGTAATGTTTCCTGGTCCACTGATTTAAGGATGAGAGCTCTGCTTCACACACACACATAAAACCATCAATTACATATAAAGTTGCTAGTATTTCAGGCATTGCATTAACAAACGTATTGGTCTGAAATGCACATCTGTCATTATTTGATGACTGCAGTCAACAATTTGTTAGGAAACCACAGATTTTATGAAAATCAGACCAGAAATATGAGACAGAATTAGGGATAGCTGATAGCTATGCCCTCTCCACAAACACACCCAACCAGCAGTTATTGCTTAAGTCTTACAAGTGTACTTGAGATCAGGTGACTACAAAAATACTTAAGTGGTCTAGACATGTATTTCAGCATACTGCTATCAGAACCTCACCACGTAAGCCCACCCCTCCAATTTATAAGTTGAAGAATTACAAAAAAAAAATTACAGATAAAGTTCCAAACTTAGGAACAAATTTTAAATAATTACTTAGAAATGTGCTAGAATAAGAAATTTAACATATGCAAACATTTTCTGAAGGTTATACAGTCTGATACTCATGTGACTGTCATTAATTACTACAATCTACAACACATTGCCAGAAAATCAAACATTTTACGATAAATAGATGAAACTACCTCATGTTTCAACTTCTTTCCGTAAATAGGGAGATAAGGTCAAAACAGCAACAGTTTTTAAGTGTTACTCTTATTCACTCAAACAACAGGTTCTGCATCAACTTAGATTTTCTTAAAAAATAAAGTATGAAGCTCTTAGTTACTGGCAGCACTATCGACTGGCGTAGTCATCAGAGATTTACCATACATGGCAAAAATATAAGCCACGATCAGGGGAAACTCTGCAAAATCAATGCTACTACTATGGTCCTGGTGAGAAAAGGAGCAGAGGAGCATTAGTTCCTAGCTCTGTGCAGCGGTGTTAAGATCAGCACTGTGCCCATTACTAGACAGACAGCACCTCCAGTAATAAACGCCAACCCTTATAAGTGCTACTCTTCCTTCAGCCCACTTTAGTAAGCACCTGGAACCATGCATTAACACTTTCCAACCATCTTTGTAGCTCAGCTTGGTTGGAACAGAAGTCACCTGTGAGTCATTAAACAGGCTAGTTTGAACTTTCAGTCCATGCAATTATTTTTGAGTGTGTAAGATAGAAATCTTCTATCAACTGCCCAAAGGAAAAAAAAAAAGGCTCACAAAGCACTCTCACTGTGATAATGAAGCAAAACTTAAATACAAGAACAAATGAGTTACTCAGAACTTCTTTGGAACTGATAAAAGCTTGATTAACAACTGGTTAAATAATCATTTGATAAAGAAATGTTGCTGTAAGAATGCCAGTCCATGGACTCCTGAGGTGAGAAAACCACTCGAAATTAAAACCACCAACGAATGCAGACAGCACTAAACATTGGCTTAAAAAATCTCCTTTTAATAGTTATTAAGCGCTTTCACCCACTGAATGCGGGCTTCATCAGAACATCTCATTACATTTTTGTTACAGTTTAAATACTTCATTTTGGTGCAAACTAAATGATGCAATCACATTACTAAAAACAGCAAATCATATATCCTATACTCTACAAACCCACAGAACTTAAAATGAGCAACCTCAAATGTAAAAACTAAATAATGCACCAGTGTTAAAACACAGGTAATGTTTTAAATAGTATTTATTATTTATGAAATCAAGACCCTGAATATTATTTGCAACTAGGAAAAATGCCACTTTAGTTTCTTAACTATTCATTTATTATTGAAGTTACCACCTTAAGCTTACATCTAGGTAAAAATGATCTATAGCAAAAAATATACATTTTACAGCTAACTGCTGCTGTCACCTTATAAATTATGTTGACATCCTTCTTTTTAATAGTATATAAATTCTCAGAAACTTGACGTGAGAACCCTTCTACAGTTTTACTCCCACAAAACCTGTCACAGCCAGTACTTCTGACTACATAAACTATCATCCTAGAATTGCAAGTTTAGTGATATCAAAGACCAAAGGTCCTGATGAGGTATAATAAATTCAAAATGGAACATTATTAGTGTAATAATAAATGTTGCAATACCAACATGGATATGCCCCTTTGGGTTTATTAGTTAAAGGAGGCCCAGTTAAATAGTTTTCTTTTTCTAAAACGTGATTTCAAATTGCTAGTCTTTTTGAACCCAGATCTAACAAACTTGCCAACCATTTAGCTAAATCAGCATTACACAAGTACAATTTTCAATTCTCTTTTGTATTCCTTATAATCCCAATACTGTAATCCCATAACAGAATTTGCAAAACTGTTATTATAATTAGTATCAATTTATTTGACACTGTTGTCTTAAAGTTCACATATATGTACAGGTTGAAGTTTACGGACAATATAATTGAATCTGTCTCTTAGATATCCTATATCACAAAAACATGTCTCTTAATATAAAGACTTCTTTTTTCAGAATCACTTCTATCTGTGATTAATCACAAGGTTCTAATAAATTGCTCTTGAACCATGTTATATTTTGTAAATCTACAGTGGTGACATATGGGTTTTCAAATCAGACTACTCTCAACCTTCTGTTCAATGATGTTTATGCTTAAATTAATATCCTCCCCAATAAAATCACACGTGTCCCCATCCACTGTGCATGAAATACAGCTAATGGTGCTTGAACTAAGTTGTTTTAAGAAAACATTAAACAAATCTGTGTCAGCTCTCTACATAAATAAAAAAACATACATTTTATGCAAAGCTTGTTGAAGGCAGTAGGCTTAAAAGTGATGTTTATATAAGAAATCAATTTACAACCACATTAACACAACATTAGCAAACACTGGAGCTTCTCTGGCCCTTATTACAGCTGCTTTGATCTGATGGTATAACCTGTTAAAAACACCAAAAAATGTGGCTAGCAAGTCTTTTGGAATCTTGCCCAAAGTATTTCTTTCAGGTTTAATAAAAACTGAAAAACAACGTTTTACAAAATGTACAAAAAAATGTAATGTTTCCTGGTCCACTGATTTAAGGATGAGAGCTCTGCTTCACACACACACATAAAACCATCAATTACATATAAAGTTGCTAGTATTTCAGGTATTGCATTAACAAACGTATTGGTCTGAAATGCACATCTGTCATTATTTGATGACTGCAGTCAACAATTTGTTAGGAAACCACAGATTTTATGAAAATCAGACCAGAAATATGAGACAGAATTAGGGATAGCTGATAGCTATGCCCTCTCCACAAACACACCCAACCAGCAGTTATTGCAAGTCTTACAAGTGTACTTGAGATCAGGTGACTACAAAAATACTTAAGTGGTCTAGACATGTATTTCAGCATACTGCTATCAGAACCTCACCACGTAAGCCCACCCTCCAATTTATAAGTTCAAGAATTACAAAAAAAAAATTACAGATAAAGTTCCAAACTTAGGAACAAATTTTAAATAATTACTTAGAAATGTGCTAGAATAAGAAATTTAACATATGCAAACATTTTCTGAAGGTTATACAGTCTGATACTCATGTGACTGTCATTAATTACTACAATCTACAACACATTGCCAGAAAATCAAACATTTTACGATAAATAGATGAAACTACCTCATGTTTCAACTTCTTTCCGTAAATAGGGAGATAAGGTCAAAACAGCAACAGTTTTTAAGTGTTACTCTTATTCACTCAAACAACAGGTTCTGCATCAACTTAGATTTTCTTAAAAAATAAAGTATGAAGCTCTTAGTTACTGGCAGCACTATCGACTGGCGTAGTCATCAGAGATTTACCATACATGGCAAAAATATAAGCCACGATCAGGGGAAACTCTGCAAAATCAATGCTACTACTATGGTCCTGGTGAGAAAAGGAGCAGAGGAGCATTAGTTCCTAGCTCTGTGCAGCGGTGTTAAGATCAGCACTGTGCCCATTACTAGACAGACAGCACCTCCAGTAATAAACGCCAACCCTTATAAGTGCTACTCTTCCTTCAGCCCACTTTAGTAAGCACCTGGAACCATGCATTAACACTTTCCAACCATCTTTGTAGCTCAGCTTGGTTGGAACAGAAGTCACCTGTGAGTCATTAAACAGGCTAGTTTGAACTTTCAGTCCATGATATTATTTTTGAGTGTGTAAGATAGAAATCTTCTATCAACTGCCCAAAGGGAAAAAAAAGGCTCACAAAGCACTCTCACTGTGATAATGAAGCAAAAACTTAAATACAAGAACAAATGAGTTACTCAGAACTTCTTTGGAACTGATAAAAGCTTGATTAACAACTGGTTAAATAATCATTTGATAAAGAAATGTTGCTGTAAGAATGCCAGTCCATGGACTCCTGAGGTGAGAAAACCACTCGAAATTAAAACCACCAACGAATGCAGACAGCACTAAACATTGGCTTAAAAAATCTCCTTTTAATAGTTATTAAGCGCTTTCACCCACTGAATGTGGGCTTCATCAGAACATCTCATTACATTTTTGTTACAGTTTAAATACTTCATTTTGGCAAACTAAATGATGCAATCACATTACTAAAAACAGCAAATCATATATCCTATACTCTACAAACCCACAGAACTTAAAATGAGCAACCTCAAATGTAAAAACTAAATAATGCACCAGTGTTAAAACACAGGTAATGTTTTAAATAGTATTTATTATTTATGAAATCAAGACCCTGAAGGTTATTTGCAACTAGGAAAAATGCCACTTTAGTTTCTTAACTATTCATTTATTATTGAAGTTACCACCTTAAGCTTACATCTAGGTAGAGATGATCTATAGCAAAAATATACATTTTACAGCTAACTGCTGCTGTCACCTTATAAATTATGTTGACGTCCTTCTTTTAATAGTATATAAATTCTCAGAAACTTGACGTGAGAACCCTTCTACAGTTTTACTCCCACAAAACCTGTCACAGCCAGTACTTCTGACTACATAAACTATCATCCTAGAATTGCAAGTTTAGTGATATCAAAGACCAAAGGTCCTGATGAGGTATAATAAATTCAAAATGGAACATTATTAGTGTAATAATAAATGTTGCAATACCAACATGGATATGCCCCTTTGGGTTTATTAGTTAAAGGAGGCCCAGTTAAATAGTTTTCTTTTTCTAAAACGTGATTTCAAATTGCTAGTCTTTTTGAACCCAGATCTAACAAACTTGCCAACCATTTAGCTAAATCAGCATTACACAAGTACAATTTTCAATTCTCTTTTGTATTCCTTATAATCCCAATACTGTAATCCCATAACAGAATTTGCAAAACTGTTATTATAATTAGTATCAATTTATTTGACACTGTTGTCTTAAAGTTCACATATATGTACAGGTTGAAGTTTACGGACAATATAATTGAATCTGTCTCTTAGATATCCTATATCACAAAAACATGTCTCTTAATATAAAGACTTCTTTTTTCAGAATCACTTCTATCTGTGATTAATCACAAGGTTCTAATAAATTGCTCTTGAACCATGTTATATTTTGTAAATCTACAGTGGTGACATATGGGTTTTCAAATCAGACTACTCTCAACCTTCTGTTCAATGATGTTTATGCTTAAATTAATATCCTCCCCCCAATAAAAATCACACGTGTCCCCATCCACTGTGCATGAAATACAGCTAATGGTGCTTGAACTAAGTTGTTTTAAGAAAACATTAAACAAATCTGGGTCAGCTCTCTCTACATAAATAAAAAAAACATACATTTTATGCAAAGCTTGTTGAAGGCAGTAGGCTTAAAAAGTGATGTTTATATAAGAAATCAATTTACAACCACATTAACACAACATTAGCAAACACTGGAGCTTCTCTGGCCCTTATTACAGCTGCTTTGATCTGATGGTATAACCTGTTAAAAACACCAAAAAATGTGGCTAGCAAGTCTTTTGGAATCTTGCCCAAAGTATTTCTTTCAGGTTTAATAAAAACTGAAAAACAACGTTTTACAAAATGTACAAAAAAATGTAATGTTTCCTGGTCCACTGATTTAAGGATGAGAGCTCTGCTTCACACACACACATAAAACCATCAATTACATATAAAGTTGCTAGTATTTCAGGTATTGCATTAACAAACGTATTGGTCTGAAATGCACATCTGTCATTATTTGATGACTGCAGTCAACAATTTGTTAGGAAACCACAGATTTTATGAAAATCAGACCAGAAATATGAGACAGAATTAGGGATAGCTGATAGCTATGCCCTCTCCACAAACACACCCAACCAGCAGTTATTGCTAAGTCTTACAAGTGTACTTGAGATCAGGTGACTACAAAAATACTTAAGTGGTCTAGACATGTATTTCAGCATACTGCTATCAGAACCTCACCACGTAAGCCCACCCTCCAATTTATAAGTTCAAGAATTACAAAAAATTTACCGATAAAGTTCCAAACTTAGGAACAAATTTTAAATAATTACTTAGAAATGTGCTAGAATAAGAAATTTAACATATGCAAACATTTTCTGAAGGTTATACAGTCTGATACTCATGTGACTGTCATTAATTACTACAATCTACAACACATTGCCAGAAAATCAAACATTTTACGATAAATAGATGAAACTACCTCATGTTTCAACTTCTTTCCGTAAATAGGGAGATAAGGTCAAAACAGCAACAGTTTTAAGTGTTACTCTTATTCACTCAAACAACAGGTTCTGCATCAACTTAGATTTTCTTAAAAATAAAGTATGACGCTCTTAGTTACTGGCAGCACTATCGACTGGCGTAGTCATCAGAGATTTACCATACATGGCAAAAATATAAGCCACGATCAGGGGAAACTCTGCAAAATCAATGCTACTACTATGGTCCTGGTGAGAAAAGGAGCAGAGGAGCATTAGTTCCTAGCTCTGTGCAGCGGTGTTAAGATCAGCACTGTGCCCATTACTAGACAGACAGCACCTCCAGTAATAAACGCCAACCCTTATAAGTGCTACTCTTCCTTCAGCCCACTTTAGTAAGCACCTGGAACCATGCATTAACACTTTCCAACCATCTTTGTAGCTCAGCTTGGTTGGAACAGAAGTCACCTGTGAGTCATTAAACAGGCTAGTTTGAACTTTCAGTCCATGATATTATTTTTGAGTGTGTAAGATAGAAATCTTCTATCAACTGCCCAAAGGAAAAAAAAAAAGGCTCACAAAGCACTCTCACTGTGATAATGAAGCAAAACTTAAATACAAGAACAAATGAGTTACTCAGAACTTCTTTGGAACTGATAAAAGCTTGATTAACAACTGGTTAAATAATCATTTGATAAAGAAATGTTGCTGTAAGAATGCCAGTCCATGGACTCCTGAGGTGAGAAAACCACTGAAATTAAAACCACCAACGAATGCAGACAGCACTAAACATTGGCTTAAAAATCTCCTTTTAATAGTTATTAAGCGCTTTCACCCACTGAATGTGGGCTTCATCAGAACATCTCATTACATTTTTGTTACAGTTTAAATACTTCATTTTGGCAAACTAAATGATGCAATCACATTACTAAAAACAGCAAATCATATATCCTATACTCTACAAACCCACAGAACTTAAAATGAGCAACCTCAAATGTAAAAACTAAATAATGCACCAGTGTTAAAACACAGGTAATGTTTTAAATAGTATTTATTATTTATGAAATCAAGACCCTGAAGGTTATTTGCAACTAGGAAAAATGCCACTTTAGTTTCTTAACTATTCATTTATTATTGAAGTTACCACCTTAAGCTTACATCTAGGTAAAAATGATCTATAGCAAAAATATACATTTTACAGCTAACTGCTGCTGTCACCTTATAAATGATGTTGACGTCCTTCTTTTTAATAGTATATAAATTCTCAGAAACTTGACGTAAGAACCCTTCTACAGTTTTACTCCCACAAAACCTGTCACAGCCAGTACTTCTGAGTACATAAACTATCATCCTAGAATTGCAAGTTTAGTGATATCAAAGACCAAAGGTCCTGATGAGGTATAATAAATTCAAAAATGGAACATTATTAGTGTAATAATAAATGTTGCAATACCAACATGGATATGCCCCTTTGGGTTTATTAGTTAAACGAGGCCCAGTTAAATAGTTTTCTTTTTCTAAAACGTGATTTCAAATTGCTAGTCTTTTGAACCCAGATCTAACAAACTTGCCAACCATTTAGCTAAATCAGCATTACACAAGTACAATTTTCAATTCTCTTTTGTATTCCTTATAATCCCAATACTGTAATCCCATAACAGAATTTGCAAAACTGTTATTATAATTAGTATCAATTTATTTGACACTGTTGTCTTAAAGTTCACATATATGTACAGGTTGAAGTTTACGGACAATATAATTGAATCTGTCTCTTAGATATCCTATATCACAAAAACATGTCTCTTAATATAAAGACTTCTTTTTCAGAATCACTTCTATCTGTGATTAATCACAAGGTTCTAATAAATTGCTCTTGAACCATGTTATATTTTGTAAATCTACAGTGGTGACATATGGGTTTTCAAATCAGACTACTCTCAACCTTCTGTTCAATGATGTTTATGCTTAAATTAATATCCTCCCCCCAATAAAAATCACACGTGTCCCCATCCACTGTGCATGAAATACAGCTAATGGTGCTTGAACTAAGTTGTTTTAAGAAAACATTAAACAAATCTGTGTCAGCTCTCTCTACATAAATAAAAAAAACATACATTTTATGCAAAGCTTGTTGAAGGCAGTAGGCTTAAAAAGTGATGTTTATATAAGAAATCAATTTACAACCACATTAACACAACATTAGCAAACACTGGAGCTTCTCTGGCCCTTATTACAGCTGCTTTGATCTGATGGTATAACCTGTTAAAAACACCAAAAAATGTGGCTAGCAAGTCTTTTGGAATCTTGCCCAAAGTATTTCTTTCAGGTTTAATAAAAACTGAAAAACAACGTTTTACAAAATGTACAAAAAATGTAATGTTTCCTGGTCCACTGATTTAAGGATGAGAGCTCTGCTTCACACACACACATAAAACCATCAATTACATATAAAGTTGCTAGTATTTCAGGCATTGCATTAACAAACGTATTGGTCTGAAATGCACATCTGTCATTATTTGATGACTGCAGTCAACAATTTGTTAGGAAACCACAGATTTTATGAAAATCAGACCAGAAATATGAGACAGAATTAGGGATAGCTGATAGCTATGCCCTCTCCACAAACACACCCAACCAGCAGTTATTGCTAAGTCTTACAAGTGTACTTGAGATCAGGTGACTACAAAAATACTTAAGTGGTCTAGACATGTATTTCAGCATACTGCTATCAGAACCTCACCACGTAAGCCCACCCTCCAATTTATAAGTTCAAGAATTACAAAAAAATTACAGATAAAGTTCCAAACTTAGGAACAAATTTTAAATAATTACTTAGAAATGTGCTAGAATAAGAAATTTAACATATGCAAACATTTTCTGAAGGTTATACAGTCTGATACTCATGTGACTGTCATTAATTACTACAATCTACAACACATTGCCAGAAAATCAAACATTTTACGATAAATAGATGAAACTACCTCATGTTTCAACTTCTTTCCGTAAATAGGGAGATAAGGTCAAAACAGCAACAGTTTTTAAGTGTTACTCTTATTCACTCAAACAACAGGTTCTGCATCAACTTAGATTTTCTTAAAAAATAAAGTATGAAGCTCTTAGTTACTGGCAGCACTATCGACTGGCGTAGTCATCAGAGATTTACCATACATGGCAAAAATATAAGCCACGATCAGGGGAAACTCTGCAAAATCAATGCTACTACTATGGTCCTGGTGAGAAAAGGAGCAGAGGAGCATTAGTTCCTAGCTCTGTGCAGCGGTGTTAAGATCAGCACTGTGCCCATTACTAGACAGACAGCACCTCCAGTAATAAACGCCAACCCTTATAAGTGCTACTCTTCCTTCAGCCCACTTTAGTAAGCACCTGGAACCATGCATTAACACTTTCCAACCATCTTTGTAGCTCAGCTTGGTTGGAACAGAAGTCACCTGTGAGTCATTAAACAGGCTAGTTTGAACTTTCAGTCCATGATATTATTTTTGAGTGTGTAAGATAGAAATCTTCTATCAACTGCCCAAAGGAAAAAAAAGGCTCACAAAGCACTCTCACTGTGATAATGAAGCAAAAACTTAAATACAAGAACAAATGAGTTACTCAGAACTTCTTTGGAACTGATAAAAGCTTGATTAACAACTGGTTAAATAATCATTTGATAAAGAAATGTTGCTGTAAGAATGCCAGTCCATGGACTCCTGAGGTGAGAAAACCACTCGAAATTAAAACCACCAACGAATGCAGACAGCACTAAACATTGGCTTAAAAAATCTCCTTTTAATAGTTATTAAGCGCTTTCACCCACTGAATGCGGGCTTCATCAGAACATCTCATTACATTTTTGTTACAGTTTAAATACTTCATTTTGGTGCAAACTAAATGATGCAATCACATTACTAAAAACAGCAAATCATATATCCTATACTCTACAAACCCACAGAACTTAAAATGAGCAACCTCAAATGTAAAAACTAAATAATGCACCAGTGTTAAAACACAGGTAATGTTTTAAATAGTATTTATTATTTATGAAATCAAGACCCTGAAGGTTATTTGCAACTAGGAAAAATGCCACTTTAGTTTCTTAACTATTCATTTATTATTGAAGTTACCACCTTAAGCTTACATCTAGGTAAAATGATCTATAGCAAAAAATATACATTTTACAGCTAACTGCTGCTGTCACCTTATAAATTATGTTGACATCCTTCTTTTTAATAGTATATAAATTCTCAGAAACTTGACGTGAGAACCCTTCTACAGTTTTACTCCCACAAAACCTGTCACAGCCAGTACTTCTGACTACATAAACTATCATCCTAGAATTGCAAGTTTAGTGATATCAAAGACCAAAGGTCCTGATGAGGTATAATAAATTCAAAAATGGAACATTATTAGTGTAATAATAAATGTTGCAATACCAACATGGATATGCCCCTTTGGGTTTATTAGTTAAAGGAGGCCCAGTTAAATAGTTTTCTTTTTCTAAAACGTGATTTCAAATTGCTAGTCTTTTGAACCCAGATCTAACAAACTTGCCAACCATTTAGCTAAATCAGCATTACACAAGTACAATTTTCAATTCTCTTTTGTATTCCTTATAATCCCAATACTGTAATCCCATAACAGAATTTGCAAAACTGTTATTATAATTAGTATCAATTTATTTGACACTGTTGTCTTAAAGTTCACATATATGTACAGGTTGAAGTTTACGGACAATATAATTGAATCTGTCTCTTAGATATCCTATATCACAAAAACATGTCTCTTAATATAAAGACTTCTTTTTTCAGAATCACTTCTATCTGTGATTAATCACAAGGTTCTAATAAATTGCTCTTGAACCATGTTATATTTTGTAAATCTACAGTGGTGACATATGGGTTTTCAAATCAGACTACTCTCAACCTTCTGTTCAATGATGTTTATGCTTAAATTAATATCCTCCCCCCAATAAAAATCACACGTGTCCCCATCCACTGTGCATGAAATACAGCTAATGGTGCTTGAACTAAGTTGTTTTAAGAAAACATTAAACAAATCTGGGTCAGCTCTCTCTACATAAATAAAAAAAACATACATTTTATGCAAAGCTTGTTGAAGGCAGTAGGCTTAAAAAGTGATGTTTATATAAGAAATCAATTTACAACCACATTAACACAACATTAGCAAACACTGGAGCTTCTCTGGCCCTTATTACAGCTGCTTTGATCTGATGGTATAACCTGTTAAAAACACCAAAAATGTGGCTAGCAAGTCTTTTGGAATCTTGCCCAAAGTATTTCTTTCAGGTTTAATAAAACTGAAAAACAACGTTTTACAAAATGTACAAAAAATGTAATGTTTCCTGGTCCACTGATTTAAGGATGAGAGCTCTGCTTCACACACACACATAAAACCATCAATTACATATAAAGTTGCTAGTATTTCAGGTATTGCATTAACAAACGTATTGGTCTGAAATGCACATCTGTCATTATTTGATGACTGCAGTCAACAATTTGTTAGGAAACCACAGATTTTATGAAAATCAGACCAGAAATATGAGACAGAATTAGGGATAGCTGATAGCTATGCCCTCTCCACAAACACACCCAACCAGCAGTTATTGCGCAAGTCTTACAAGTGTACTTGAGATCAGGTGACTACAAAAATACTTAAGTGGTCTAGACATGTATTTCAGCATACTGCTATCAGAACCTCACCACGTAAGCCCACCCCTCCAATTTATAAGTTCAAGAATTACAAAAAAAAAATTACAGATAAAGTTCCAAACTTAGGAACAAATTTTAAATAATTACTTAGAAATGTGCTAGAATAAGAAATTTAACATATGCAAACATTTTCTGAAGGTTATACAGTCTGATACTCATGTGACTGTCATTAATTACTACAATCTACAACACATTGCCAGAAAATCAAACATTTTACGATAAATAGATGAAACTACCTCATGTTTCAACTTCTTTCCGTAAATAGGAGATAAGGTCAAAACAGCAACAGTTTTTAAGTGTTACTCTTATTCACTCAAACAACAGGTTCTGCATCAACTTAGATTTTCTTAAAAAATAAAGTATGAAGCTCTTAGTTACTGGCAGCACTATCGACTGGCGTAGTCATCAGAGATTTACCATACATGGCAAAAATATAAGCCACGATCAGGAAACTCTGCAAAATCAATGCTACTACTATGGTCCTGGTGAGAAAAGGAGCAGAGGAGCATTAGTTCCTAGCTCTGTGCAGCGGTGTTAAGATCAGCACTGTGCCCATTACTAGACAGACAGCACCTCCAGTAATAAACGCCAACCCTTATAAGTGCTACTCTTCCTTCAGCCCACTTTAGTAAGCACCTGGAACCATGCATTAACACTTTCCAACCATCTTTGTAGCTCAGCTTGGTTGGAACAGAAGTCACCTGTGAGTCATTAAACAGGCTAGTTTGAACTTTCAGTCCATGATATTATTTTTGAGTGTGTAAGATAGAAATCTTCTATCAACTGCCCAAAGGAAAAAAAAAAGGCTCACAAAGCACTCTCACTGTGATAATGAAGCAAAAACTTAAATACAAGAACAAATGAGTTACTCAGAACTTCTTTGGAACTGATAAAAGCTTGATTAACAACTGGTTAAATAATCATTTGATAAAGAAATGTTGCTGTAAGAATGCCAGTCCATGGACTCCTGAGGTGAGAAAACCACTCGAAATTAAAACCACCAACGAATGCAGACAGCACTAAACATTGGCTTAAAAAATCTCCTTTTAATAGTTATTAAGCGCTTTCACCCACTGAATGTGGGCTTCATCAGAACATCTCATTACATTTTTGTTACAGTTTAAATACTTCATTTTGGCGCAAACTAAATGATGCAATCACATTACTAAAAACAGCAAATCATATATCCTATACTCTACAAACCCACAGAACTTAAAATGAGCAACCTCAAATGTAAAACTAAATAATGCACCAGTGTTAAAACACAGGTAATGTTTTAAATAGTATTTATTATTTATGAAATCAAGACCCTGAAGGTTATTTGCAACTAGGAAAAATGCCACTTTAGTTTCTTAACTATTCATTTATTATTGAAGTTACCACCTTAAGCTTACATCTAGGTAAAAATGATCTATAGCAAAAATATACATTTTACAGCTAACTGCTGCTGTCACCTTATAAATTATGTTGACGTCCTTCTTTTTAATAGTATATAAATTCTCAGAAACTTGACGTGAGAACCCTTCTACAGTTTTACTCCCACAAAACCTGTCACAGCCAGTACTTCTGACTACATAAACTATCATCCTAGAATTGCAAGTTTAGTGATATCAAAGACCAAAGGTCCTGATGAGGTATAATAAATTCAAAAATGGAACATTATTAGTGTAATAATAAATGTTGCAATACCAACATGGATATGCCCCTTTGGGTTTATTAGTTAAAGGAGGCCCAGTTAAATAGTTTTCTTTTTCTAAAACGTGATTTCAAATTGCTAGTCTTTTTGAACCCAGATCTAACAAACTTGCCAACCATTTAGCTAAATCAGCATTACACAAGTACAATTTTCAATTCTCTTTTGTATTCCTTATAATCCCAATACTGTAATCCCATAACAGAATTTGCAAAACTGTTATTATAATTAGTATCAATTTATTTGACACTGTTGTCTTAAAGTTCACATATATGTACAGGTTGAAGTTTACGGACAATATAATTGAATCTGTCTCTTAGATATCCTATATCACAAAAACATGTCTCTTAATATAAAGACTTCTTTTTTCAGAATCACTTCTATCTGTGATTAATCACAAGGTTCTAATAAATTGCTCTTGAACCATGTTATATTTTGTAAATCTACAGTGGTGACATATGGGTTTTCAAATCAGACTACTCTCAACCTTCTGTTCAATGATGTTTATGCTTAAATTAATATCCTCCCCCCAATAAAAATCACACGTGTCCCCATCCACTGTGCATGAAATACAGCTAATGGTGCTTGAACTAAGTTGTTTTAAGAAAACATTAAACAAATCTGGGTCAGCTCTCTCTACATAAATAAAAAAAACATACATTTTATGCAAAGCTTGTTGAAGGCAGTAGGCTTAAAAAGTGATGTTTATATAAGAAATCAATTTACAACCACATTAACACAACATTAGCAAACACTGGAGCTTCTCTGGCCCTTATTACAGCTGCTTTGATCTGATGGTATAACCTGTTAAAAACACCAAAAATGTGGCTAGCAAGTCTTTTGGAATCTTGCCCAAAGTATTTCTTTCAGGTTTAATAAAACTGAAAAACAACGTTTTACAAAATGTACAAAAAATGTAATGTTTCCTGGTCCACTGATTTAAGGATGAGAGCTCTGCTTCACACACACACATAAAACCATCAATTACATATAAAGTTGCTAGTATTTCAGGTATTGCATTAACAAACGTATTGGTCTGAAATGCACATCTGTCATTATTTGATGACTGCAGTCAACAATTTGTTAGGAAACCACAGATTTTATGAAAATCAGACCAGAAATATGAGACAGAATTAGGGATAGCTGATAGCTATGCCCTCTCCACAAACACACCCAACCAGCAGTTATTGCGCAAGTCTTACAAGTGTACTTGAGATCAGGTGACTACAAAAATACTTAAGTGGTCTAGACATGTATTTCAGCATACTGCTATCAGAACCTCACCACGTAAGCCCACCCCTCCAATTTATAAGTTCAAGAATTACAAAAAAAAATTTACAGATAAAGTTCCAAACTTAGGAACAAATTTTAAATAATTACTTAGAAATGTGCTAGAATAAGAAATTTAACATATGCAAACATTTTCTGAAGGTTATACAGTCTGATACTCATGTGACTGTCATTAATTACTACAATCTACAACACATTGCCAGAAAATCAAACATTTTACGATAAATAGATGAAACTACCTCATGTTTCAACTTCTTTCCGTAAATAGGGAGATAAGGTCAAAACAGCAACAGTTTTTAAGTGTTACTCTTATTCACTCAAACAACAGGTTCTGCATCAACTTAGATTTTCTTAAAAAATAAAGTATGACGCTCTTAGTTACTGGCAGCACTATCGACTGGCGTAGTCATCAGAGATTTACCATACATGGCAAAAATATAAGCCACGATCAGGGGAAACTCTGCAAAATCAATGCTACTACTATGGTCCTGGTGAGAAAAGGAGCAGAGGAGCATTAGTTCCTAGCTCTGTGCAGCGGTGTTAAGATCAGCACTGTGCCCATTACTAGACAGACAGCACCTCCAGTAATAAACGCCAACCCTTATAAGTGCTACTCTTCCTTCAGCCCACTTTAGTAAGCACCTGGAACCATGCATTAACACTTTCCAACCATCTTTGTAGCTCAGCTTGGTTGGAACAGAAGTCACCTGTGAGTCATTAAACAGGCTAGTTTGAACTTTCAGTCCATGATATTATTTTTGAGTGTGTAAGATAGAAATCTTCTATCAACTGCCCAAAGGAAAAAAAAAAAAGGCTCACAAAGCACTCTCACTGTGATAATGAAGCAAAAACTTAAATACAAGAACAAATGAGTTACTCAGAACTTCTTTGGAACTGATAAAAGCTTGATTAACAACTGGTTAAATAATCATTTGATAAAGAAATGTTGCTGTAAGAATGCCAGTCCATGGACTCCTGAGGTGAGAAAACCACTCGAAATTAAAACCACCAACGAATGCAGACAGCACTAAACATTGGCTTAAAAAATCTCCTTTTAATAGTTATTAAGCGCTTTCACCCACTGAATGTGGGCTTCATCAGAACATCTCATTACATTTTTGTTACAGTTTAAATACTTCATTTTGGCGCAAACTAAATGATGCAATCACATTACTAAAAACAGCAAATCATATATCCTATACTCTACAAACCCACAGAACTTAAAATGAGCAACCTCAAATGTAAAAACTAAATAATGCACCAGTGTTAAAACACAGGTAATGTTTTAAATAGTATTTATTATTTATGAAATCAAGACCCTGAAGGTTATTTGCAACTAGGAAAAATGCCACTTTAGTTTCTTAACTATTCATTTATTATTGAAGTTACCACCTTAAGCTTACATCTAGGTAAAAATGATCTATAGCAAAAATATACATTTTACAGCTAACTGCTGCTGTCACCTTATAAATTATGTTGACGTCCTTCTTTTTAATAGTATATAAATTCTCAGAAACTTGACGTAAGAACCCTTCTACAGTTTTACTCCCACAAAACCTTTCACAGCCAGTACTTCTGAGTACATAAACTATCATCCTAGAATTGCAAGTTTAGTGATATCAAAGACCAAAGGTCCTGATGAGGTATAATAAATTCAAAAATGGAACATTATTAGTGTAATAATAAATGTTGCAATACCAACATGGATATGCCCTTTGGGTTTATTAGTTAAACGAGGCCCAGTTAAATAGTTTTCTTTTTCTAAAACGTGATTTCAAATTGCTAGTCTTTTTGAACCCAGATCTAACAAACTTGCCAACCATTTAGCTAAATCAGCATTACACAAGTACAATTTTCAATTCTCTTTTGTATTCCTTATAATCCCAATACTGTAATCCCATAACAGAATTTGCAAAACTGTTATTATAATTAGTATCAATTTATTTGACACTGTTGTCTTAAAGTTCACATATATGTACAGGTTGAAGTTTACGGACAATATAATTGAATCTGTCTCTTAGATATCCTATATCACAAAAACATGTCTCTTAATATAAAGACTTCTTTTTTCAGAATCACTTCTATCTGTGATTAATCACAAGGTTCTAATAAATTGCTCTTGAACCATGTTATATTTTGTAAATCTACAGTGGTGACATATGGGTTTTCAAATCAGACTACTCTCAACCTTCTGTTCAATGATGTTTATGCTTAAATTAATATCCTCCCCCCAATAAAAATCACACGTGTCCCCATCCACTGTGCATGAAATACAGCTAATGGTGCTTGAACTAAGTTGTTTTAAGAAAACATTAAACAAATCTGTGTCAGCTCTCTCTACATAAATAAAAAAAACATACATTTTATGCAAAGCTTGTTGAAGGCAGTAGGCTTAAAAAGTGATGTTTATATAAGAAATCAATTTACAACCACATTAACACAACATTAGCAAACACTGGAGCTTCTCTGGCCCTTATTACAGCTGCTTTGATCTGATGGTATAACCTGTTAAAAACACCAAAAAATGTGGCTAGCAAGTCTTTTGGAATCTTGCCCAAAGTATTTCTTTCAGGTTTAATAAAAACTGAAAAACAACGTTTTACAAAATGTACAAAAAATGTAATGTTTCCTGGTCCACTGATTTAAGGATGAGAGCTCTGCTTCACACACACACATAAAACCATCAATTACATATAAAGTTGCTAGTATTTCAGGTATTGCATTAACAAACGTATTGGTCTGAAATGCACATCTGTCATTATTTGATGACTGCAGTCAACAATTTGTTAGGAAACCACAGATTTTATGAAAATCAGACCAGAAATATGAGACAGAATTAGGGATAGCTGATAGCTATGCCCTCTCCACAAACACACCCAACCAGCAGTTATTGCGCAAGTCTTACAAGTGTACTTGAGATCAGGTGACTACAAAAATACTTAAGTGGTCTAGACATGTATTTCAGCATACTGCTATCAGAACCTCACCACGTAAGCCCACCCCTCCAATTTATAAGTTCAAGAATTACAAAAAAAAATTACAGATAAAGTTCCAAACTTAGGAACAAATTTTAAATAATTACTTAGAAATGTGCTAGAATAAGAAATTTAACATATGCAAACATTTTCTGAAGGTTATACAGTCTGATACTCATGTGACTGTCATTAATTACTACAATCTACAACACATTGCCAGAAAATCAAACATTTTACGATAAATAGATGAAACTACCTCATGTTTCAACTTCTTTCCGTAAATAGGAGATAAGGTCAAAACAGCAACAGTTTTAAGTGTTACTCTTATTCACTCAAACAACAGGTTCTGCATCAACTTAGATTTTCTTAAAAATAAAGTATGAAGCTCTTAGTTACTGGCAGCACTATCGACTGGCGTAGTCATCAGAGATTTACCATACATGGCAAAAATATAAGCCACGATCAGGGGAAACTCTGCAAAATCAATGCTACTACTATGGTCCTGGTGAGAAAAGGAGCAGAGGAGCATTAGTTCCTAGCTCTGTGCAGCGGTGTTAAGATCAGCACTGTGCCCATTACTAGACAGACAGCACCTCCAGTAATAAACGCCAACCCTTATAAGTGCTACTCTTCCTTCAGCCCACTTTAGTAAGCACCTGGAACCATGCATTAACACTTTCCAACCATCTTTGTAGCTCAGCTTGGTTGGAACAGAAGTCACCTGTGAGTCATTAAACAGGCTAGTTTGAACTTTCAGTCCATGCAATTATTTTTGAGTGTGTAAGATAGAAATCTTCTATCAACTGCCCAAAGGAAAAAAAAAAAGGCTCACAAAGCACTCTCACTGTGATAATGAAGCAAAAACTTAAATACAAGAACAAATGAGTTACTCAGAACTTCTTTGGAACTGATAAAAGCTTGATTAACAACTGGTTAAATAATCATTTGATAAAGAAATGTTGCTGTAAGAATGCCAGTCCATGGACTCCTGAGGTGAGAAAACCACTCGAAATTAAAACCACCAACGAATGCAGACAGCACTAAACATTGGCTTAAAAAATCTCCTTTTAATAGTTATTAAGCGCTTTCACCCACTGAATGCGGGCTTCATCAGAACATCTCATTACATTTTTGTTACAGTTTAAATACTTCATTTTGGTGCAAACTAAATGATGCAATCACATTACTAAAAACAGCAAATCATATATCCTATACTCTACAAACCCACAGAACTTAAAATGAGCAACCTCAAATGTAAAACTAAATAATGCACCAGTGTTAAAACACAGGTAATGTTTTAAATAGTATTTATTATTTATGAAATCAAGACCCTGAAGGTTATTTGCAACTAGGAAAAATGCCACTTTAGTTTCTTAACTATTCATTTATTATTGAAGTTACCACCTTAAGCTTACATCTAGGTAAAAATGATCTATAGCAAAAAATATACATTTTACAGCTAACTGCTGCTGTCACCTTATAAATTATGTTGACATCCTTCTTTTTAATAGTATATAAATTCTCAGAAACTTGACGTGAGAACCCTTCTACAGTTTTACTCCCACAAAACCTGTCACAGCCAGTACTTCTGACTACATAAACTATCATCCTAGAATTGCAAGTTTAGTGATATCAAAGACCAAAGGTCCTGATGAGGTATAATAAATTCAAAATGGAACATTATTAGTGTAATAATAAATGTTGCAATACCAACATGGATATGCCCCTTTGGGTTTATTAGTTAAAGGAGGCCCAGTTAAATAGTTTTCTTTTTCTAAAACGTGATTTCAAATTGCTAGTATTTTGAACCCAGATCTAACAAACTTGCCAACCATTTAGCTAAATCAGCATTACACAAGTACAATTTTCAATTCTCTTTTGTATTCCTTATAATCCCAATACTGTAATCCCATAACAGAATTTGCAAAACTGTTATTATAATTAGTATCAATTTATTTGACACTGTTGTCTTAAAGTTCACATATATGTACAGGTTGAAGTTTACGGACAATATAATTGAATCTGTCTCTTAGATATCCTATATCACAAAAACATGTCTCTTAATATAAAGACTTCTTTTTTCAGAATCACTTCTATCTGTGATTAATCACAAGGTTCTAATAAATTGCTCTTGAACCATGTTATATTTTGTAAATCTACAGTGGTGACATATGGGTTTTCAAATCAGACTACTCTCAACCTTCTGTTCAATGATGTTTATGCTTAAATTAATATCCTCCCCCCAATAAAAATCACACGTGTCCCCATCCACTGTGCATGAAATACAGCTAATGGTGCTTGAACTAAGTTGTTTTAAGAAAACATTAAACAAATCTGTGTCAGCTCTCTCTACATAAATAAAAAAAACATACATTTTATGCAAAGCTTGTTGAAGGCAGTAGGCTTAAAAAGTGATGTTTATATAAGAAATCAATTTACAACCACATTAACACAACATTAGCAAACACTGGAGCTTCTCTGGCCCTTATTACAGCTGCTTTGATCTGATGGTATAACCTGTTAAAAACACCAAAAAATGTGGCTAGCAAGTCTTTTGGAATCTTGCCCAAAGTATTTCTTTCAGGTTTAATAAAAACTGAAAAACAACGTTTTACAAAATGTACAAAAAATGTAATGTTTCCTGGTCCACTGATTTAAGGATGAGAGCTCTGCTTCACACACACACATAAAACCATCAATTACATATAAAGTTGCTAGTATTTCAGGTATTGCATTAACAAACGTATTGGTCTGAAATGCACATCTGTCATTATTTGATGACTGCAGTCAACAATTTGTTAGGAAACCACAGATTTTATGAAAATCAGACCAGAAATATGAGACAGAATTAGGGATAGCTGATAGCTATGCCCTCTCCACAAACACACCCAACCAGCAGTTATTGCAAGTCTTACAAGTGTACTTGAGATCAGGTGACTACAAAAATACTTAAGTGGTCTAGACATGTATTTCAGCATACTGCTATCAGAACCTCGCCACGTAAGCCCACCCCTCCAATTTATAAGTTCAAGAATTACAAAAAAAAAATTACAGATAAAGTTCCAAACTTAGGAACAAATTTTAAATAATTACTTAGAAATGTGCTAGAATAAGAAATTTAACATATGCAAACATTTTCTGAAGGTTATACAGTCTGATACTCATGTGACTGTCATTAATTACTACAATCTACAACACATTGCCAGAAAATCAAACATTTTACGATAAATAGATGAAACTACCTCATGTTTCAACTTCTTTCCGTAAATAGGGAGATAAGGTCAAAACAGCAACAGTTTTTAAGTGTTACTCTTATTCACTCAAACAACAGGTTCTGCATCAACTTAGATTTTCTTAAAAAATAAAGTATGAAGCTCTTAGTTACTGGCAGCACTATCGACTGGCGTAGTCATCAGAGATTTACCATACATGGCAAAAATATAAGCCACGATCAGGGGAAACTCTGCAAAATCAATGCTACTACTATGGTCCTGGTGAGAAAAGGAGCAGAGGAGCATTAGTTCCTAGCTCTGTGCAGCGGTGTTAAGATCAGCACTGTGCCCATTACTAGACAGACAGCACCTCCAGTAATAAACGCCAACCCTTATAAGTGCTACTCTTCCTTCAGCCCACTTTAGTAAGCACCTGGAACCATGCATTAACACTTTCCAACCATCTTTGTAGCTCAGCTTGGTTGGAACAGAAGTCACCTGTGAGTCATTAAACAGGCTAGTTTGAACTTTCAGTCCATGATATTATTTTTGAGTGTGTAAGATAGAAATCTTCTATCAACTGCCCAAAGGAAAAAAAAAAAGGCTCACAAAGCACTCTCACTGTGATAATGAAGCAAAAACTTAAATACAAGAACAAATGAGTTACTCAGAACTTCTTTGGAACTGATAAAAGCTTGATTAACAACTGGTTAAATAATCATTTGATAAAGAAATGTTGCTGTAAGAATGCCAGTCCATGGACTCCTGAGGTGAGAAAACCACTCGAAATTAAAACCACCAACGAATGCAGACAGCACTAAACATTGGCTTAAAAAATCTCCTTTTAATAGTTATTAAGCGCTTTCACCCACTGAATGTGGGCTTCATCAGAACATCTCATTACATTTTTGTTACAGTTTAAATACTTCATTTTGGCGCAAACTAAATGATGCAATCACATTACTAAAAACAGCAAATCATATATCCTATACTCTACAAACCCACAGAACTTAAAATGAGCAACCTCAAATGTAAAACTAAATAATGCACCAGTGTTAAAACACAGGTAATGTTTTAAATAGTATTTATTATTTATGAAATCAAGACCCTGAAGGTTATTTGCAACTAGGAAAAATGCCACTTTAGTTTCTTAACTATTCATTTATTATTGAAGTTACCACCTTAAGCTTACATCTAGGTAAAAATGATCTATAGCAAAAAATATACATTTTACAGCTAACTGCTGCTGTCACCTTATAAATTATGTTGACGTCCTTCTTTTTAATAGTATATAAATTCTCAGAAACTTGACGTGAGAACCCTTCTACAGTTTTACTCCCACAAAACCTGTCACAGCCAGTACTTCTGACTACATAAACTATCATCCTAGAATTGCAAGTTTAGTGATATCAAAGACCAAAGGTCCTGATGAGGTATAATAAATTCAAAAATGGAACATTATTAGTGTAATAATAAATGTTGCAATACCAACATGGATATGCCCCTTTGGGTTTATTAGTTAAAGGAGGCCCAGTTAAATAGTTTTCTTTTTCTAAAACGTGATTTCAAATTGCTAGTCTTTTTGAACCCAGATCTAACAAACTTGCCAACCATTTAGCTAAATCAGCATTACACAAGTACAATTTTCAATTCTCTTTTGTATTCCTTATAATCCCAATACTGTAATCCCATAACAGAATTTGCAAAACTGTTATTATAATTAGTATCAATTTATTTGACACTGTTGTCTTAAAGTTCACATATATGTACAGGTTGAACTTTACGGACAATATAATTGAATCTGTCTCTTAGATATCCTATATCACAAAAACATGTCTCTTAATATAAAGACTTCTTTTTTCAGAATCACTTCTATCTGTGATTAATCACAAGGTTCTAATAAATTGCTCTTGAACCATGTTATATTTTGTAAATCTACAGTGGTGACATATGGGTTTTCAAATCAGACTACTCTCAACCTTCTGTTCAATGATGTTTATGCTTAAATTAATATCCTCCCCCCAATAAAAATCACACGTGTCCCCATCCACTGTGCATGAAATACAGCTAATGGTGCTTGAACTAAGTTGTTTTAAGAAAACATTAAACAAATCTGTGTCAGCTCTCTCTACATAAATAAAAAAAACATACATTTTATGCAAAGCTTGTTGAAGGCAGTAGGCTTAAAAAGTGATGTTTATATAAGAAATCAATTTACAACCACATTAACACAACATTAGCAAACACTGGAGCTTCTCTGGCCCTTATTACAGCTGCTTTGATCTGATGGTATAACCTGTTAAAAACACCAAAAAATGTGGCTAGCAAGTCTTTTGGAATCTTGCCCAAAGTATTTCTTTCAGGTTTAATAAAAACTGAAAAACAACGTTTTACAAAATGTACAAAAAATGTAATGTTTCCTGGTCCACTGATTTAAGGATGAGAGCTCTGCTTCAATTGCTTTCATATTATTGCAGTTGTGTTTTTGTAATATCTTAAGCAATTCTAAACATGTTTTGTTGAACAAATTAATTAGTTTAATGTAAAGTCATTTAACAAGATGTGCACTGGAAATCTGTACATTCTGAGACCACGTGGAACTTTTTTCACTCTCAAGCACTGGTCAAGGTACAAGTTATCATGCACTAAATATTTATATTTAGTGATTTTAATCTAAAAAAAAATGTGTATACACTGTTTAACTTTAGAATCAAAAGTAGGCACTATGCCATTAGGAATTTAAATACCTGTGCTGATATCTTTGTTAAGGAAATTATTCAGTAGGGGAACAACCCCCTTTGAATGTCTTTGATTTGCTCTTTTAACTCTCCACTGGCAACCACTGTCACTTCTTCTACATCAAGCAAAGTCTGTTTGAATATATCATGTGAACTGTGGATTTGTAACTTGGACCATACCTCTCAACTCTCCAGAATTTCACAGAGTGTCCTGATTTTTGCCTCATAGTTTTGGTTTGTTCCTTATGAAACCTGCGGTTTTCAGGAAAATCAGTGAGGATTAAAGTCAGTACATAATGGCAGACATTTGATTTTCATAAGATTATAGGAGTTATAAAGCAAATTAGTAATTTTCAACTTGCCAGTACCCACCTACAGGCCTTGCCCCTCTCTTTTCAAGGAGAGGCAGACAGGGATGGAGGCAGGGCTGGATCTAGCACAAAGTGACCTAGGCAGCTGCCTAGGACCTGGAGCTGGCTGGGGGACAAGCCCGGCCATAAAAATAAATAAATAAATTCAATTAAATTAAAAAAAAAACTCCTTTCAGAGAAAGGAAACTTCACGGTCTTACAAGAATCAGCTGCATGGCATCAGTATAATGCATGCACCCTTTGCACAAGAAATTTCAGCTGCACAGGCCTTGCAAGTATCAAGACGCTGCCTGCACATACTTTCTTCTTCCATTCTCCCCAGAAGCAAAAATCTGTGAGTGGGATGATTTGTTCAAGTGTTAGTGAGTGGAAGGTTTGAGTTGTATTAGCACTCCCTGACTTGCACTTTGGATTTTTTAGCCCATTTCTGCCCCCTTGCAAGCAGCATTGCAACATCTGTGATCTGGGACCCAGCCAGGGGTCATAAAAAAATCCTTTCATTGGAGGGAAGCCTCAGGGTCTTACAGGAATCAGCTACATGGTATAAAAATGCTACATGCACCTTTTGCATGGCAAGTTTCAGCTGCACAGGTTTTGCGAGCATTAGGACAATGCCTGCTCCTACTGACTTCTTCCATCAGTCCCAGAAGCAGCATCTGTGAGTGGGACAATTTGTTGAAGCCTTAGTTAGGGAGAGATTTGAATTGTGTTAGCACTCCCTGGCTTGCACTTAGGAATTTTTTAGCCCAGTCAGCCCCATTTAAAGCAAACATGCAGGAGATTAACATTAATGAGCAACAACATGTCTAGTTGGAAATGTTACTCGAGCAGTAGTTTGTGAGTGGGATTCATTGTTTTGCGTGTGTGTGTGTGTGTGTGTGTGTGTGTGTGTGTGTGTGTGTGTGTGTGTGTGTGTATGTGTGTGTGTGAGTGTGTATGACTCCAGGACTAACTGTGCTGATGATGATGACAGTACACTGCCACTGGTGACAGTTCCTAATTTTACCTTGCTACCAGCTGACCATGTGTTATGTATTTCCTTTATTTATACAGCTGCACCACCACCTGTCACATTGGTCCTAATGAAAAGAAAGGTGCCATATCTTGACATTTTAGGGGTGATCATGGTGTATTTTTTATTTTTATTTTTTTTAATAAAGAAACACATTAACATATATGAGTATATGCAACATTGACTACAATATAACAGGCTGTTACCATGTCCTTGTGACAAACCAAAATGCTGCCAGTCCAGCTAGCTGGAATTGTGTAAATAATTATATATCACTTGAAAATGTTAATATGATTTATATAGAAATGTGACACTGCCAGCCCAGTTATCTGGAATTTTTTTAAATAATCATATGTCGTTTGTGAATATTAATATGATCCATAGGCTTGTCTTACAAATGTAAGAGAACTATGTTGTGTGGATATTAAACTACTGATGCAGAAGTGTGTGTTGAACTGCATGTAATGTACTGAGCTTCAAGAATGTAACCACAGTGTACCCTACTGGAAAAGAACAGAAATGTATATAAACTATATTAATGGTAGAAGTTGGAACATAAAGAGTTAACTTGCAAAAAACTTCAAGAAAATAAGTTAAAAGTATTTTACGATGTGCTATAAAAAAGTTAGTTTCAGTGTAGCAAACATACATAATGTCTAGAGCTAGGGGTTTTCCTATTGTCTTGAAACAGAAATAATTACTAGGTTTCAAATGTAAAGTGCTTTTTTATTGCTCCTTTACTTCCTAGCAGCTGCACATCTGAGAGATAAGTATTTTTGACACCGATATGTTGGTTTCTGTTAGCCTGGGAACTGAAGGCAGGTGACAAAGAGTGATGTCATCCAGCTGATCAAGCAGTAATGTTTTGATATTAATTTGGGAACTCTCTGAGTCTGTGAATTTTGTATCTTGTTTTGGATCTAGAAACATCCATTCAGCCATTTTCATCTGCATTTGCCTTGCTCTGTAAGTAAGTTATTTAGGGCAGAGTATCTTTTAGATATAGACAGGAATATAGTAATGATTAGTTTAGATGTTTTCTGTATTTATTTGAGACTGTCCTGCAATGTTGTTTTACAATATTTCCTGTAATTCTGAGCTCTTTAGTCACTGTGTTGAGTTGTTGGAGTATTGTTTTGTTCTTTTATTGTTTATTGTTAAATATATTTAAACATTTTAATTCTAGCTGGTTTGTTTAGAGATATTTAAGCTATTAGAGTATTTGCATATGTATTTGGTGACACTGTACAGACCACTCCTAAATAGTCTTCAAGTCTTGGTCACACTTACCATTTGGATAATAGTAACATTACACAGTAAGATTGAGCACCCTTTGGTAAGGACCTTAAGTAGCTGATAAGGGTGTCTGGTGGCAGCTGGTACTACCTTATAGTCTGGGCAGAAGGGGTCATAGCTAGTGAATCTGTGCCAGCCTTTCCCAGGTGTGTGTGTGTGTGTGTGTGTGTGTGTGTGTGTGTGTGTGTGTGTGTGTGTGTGTGTGTGTGTGTGTGTGCGTGTTTGTATATCAATCAAATCTCCAAGTGTGTGTGTGTGTGTGTCAGCTACTTGGGCAGGGACACAAAGCACTGGTTGAACAGAGAGGGTGCTGGAGGTCTTAGCTTGGCCACTCGGCTGAGATCTTAACCTTATAGCTGTGCCATTGGGGAGTCTTATTGGGGATCTGGAGAAAGAGGGACAAACCAGCCCCAGACTGACTGTGATCTCTGTGTGCGCTTAAGGGAAATTGTACTTTATTGTGTGTGTACCTGTCATATTCCCAATGTGTACATCCTTCACTGGTGCTAGTGGTGACAATTGAGGCTCCTTGATCACTGGGCCAGTGCAGGGGTGTCACAGTCCTTTCCATGGAACCTAAAGAAAATGAGGAACTTCTAGATATATTCTTGGTCTTGACATCAGTGACAATATCATTACTATTGGTAGATTCAACTACTCCATTATCAGATGGATTAATAGTGCTGATGATGATAATGACTTCACACTGCTCTCCAGGATTAACTGTGCTCCAGGATGATGATGAGAATGATGATGCTGACTGTCAACTGTGCTAGGATGATGACGATGACTGCAAACTATCCTCCAGGAGTATTACAGGAAAAATTCAGGTAAATCACCAGGAATCACAATCATTAGTGTCACTTGTTGCTCAGAAAATAAATATTTTATCCACCCGCCAAGTTCTAGGAGCACTGTCAGGTTATGTGATTTGCTCAAAATTTCACAGTAGGCAAAAGTAGCTAGGAAGAATCAAACCCTGTACCCTTGACTACAGGAAACAGCTCATTAAGAGCTTAAAGTCTTAATCCACTGCACTAACTTCCAGACCTTCCTTAATTTCTTCATGTTCTGATAAATCACTGATGATAGCAGTCATTCAGTAATGCTAGTCATTAAAGATTCGTAGTTATTGTTCAAAAATGCATTTCAAGTTAATTGGAATTGTCGGGCAGTTAAGGCTCTGAGCTATTTAACAAACTGCTTCCTGTAGTAAAAAGTACTGGGTTTGAATCTTTCTATCTTCATTTTCCTACTGTGTGCCTTTATAGAAGTCACACAGTCAGTGTCCTTGGGTCATCACTGAAATGTCTGTCTAGTTAACAAATAGATAAAAGAAGATAGTATTTAAAATGCATGCCTTTGTACTCTCATAATTTCTAGCTTTGTCCAGAATTTCTGGGCAAATATGTTGAGCAGTATTTGTGTTTATTCCTTCTAAAATTTCTGGTTTTCTGACAAATTTATGTGGATCACAGTCATTCAATAATGGAAGGCACAAATTTCAGACTTTGTATCCTTCAGAAAATGCTTTTTATTTTATTTATTTTATTTATTTACATTTGTTGACCGGGAGAGTCTGACTGGACGCAGGTCCATTTTCAGCGGAGGCCCGGGGAGAAAAGCTCCACATTTAGTGTTACTGACACATACATTTAGAGAAAAATTGCATTTAAAAATTCTAGACATTGAACTATCTATAGGACACAATACAAGATAAAACGGTTTTAAAACAGCTGTAGAACTTAATACAGGTTTAAAAATTAGTGGCAGATATTGAACATAGTTACAGAAGTATAACATAATTCTTTAGTGGACAACTGAATTAATTTGTTATTGTGGTACATAACAGACAGTTACACTTGTAGCTACAAAAAGTTCATACTATATGGTAGGTAGCTGGATATGAGAGCAACCAAGCTAGCTAGAAATAAGGTAATTAGTGGGGTGCAAAGAGAGGTAGTGGGTGAGTGGAGTGGGTGATTTTAGAGGGAGGGTTGCAAGGGCATAACCAGCATGTTTTTAAGTGTGCTTTTAGTAAAGATTTGAAGTGGGTGGCAGAAGTTGCAGAGGTAATTGAGGGTGGGATGGAGTTCCATAATCTGGCTATAGCACGGGAGAATAATTCTTCTCCAGCAGAGTTACTGGGTCTTGTGACCTGTAGGAGGTTTTTGTTGCTGGAACTTAGTGGTCTGGTGGTAAGATAGGGTTTGAGTAGATTCTGGAGGGCTGGGACTTTTAGTGGATGGTTTACTAATTTGTATGTGAGTGGGAATTGGTACCATTGAAGAAGGTGAGGGAGCTCTAGCCAGCCTAGTTCTGCCAGTGCAAGACAGCGGTGACTATGGTAGGAAGTCCCTGTGGTGAATTTGGTGATTTTTGTTGCAGCAGGTTTCGACCTAATTTAGGTCGCATTGTCTTAGGCTAGTATATATTGGAGAGGTATAAAGTAGGGTGGAGATAAGGTGAGAATTTGCTACTGAAATCTTTGCAGCTTTGATAATAGTTGCTGATTTCTATATAATGCTCCTAGTTTTTTTGTGCACTTTTTTAATGGTCATGGATATGTGAATATCAAAGTTCAGTTAGTTGTCTATTTTGACTCCTAGCAACTTGGTGTGTTCTGTGGGATGGATAGTGGTGGTGTCTTTTGCTATGATGTTAAAGTAAGATGTGTCTTGTGTAAGTCTGGTGGGTTGGAAGATAAGTAATTTAGTTTTGTTTGGGTTGAGTATTAATTGGGCATGGGAAAGCCAAGTTTCAACAGAGGAGAATGCATCCTGTGTGACTTTTTGCAGTTTGGGTAGGGAGTGGGCTGAGCAGATTATGGTTGAGTCATCTGCGTATTGTATGAGTGTGCCATGTGTGATGTTAGAGGCTAGATTATTGGTGAAAATAGAGAAGAGTAGGGGTCCAAGGATGGACCCTTGGGGAACCCCTATGGAGACAGGTAGTTGGGGGGATAGGTCGTCATGCCATACAACAGATTGCTGGTGATCAGAGAGGTAACTTTGAAACCAGTTGGTGACTGATTGAGAGAAGGATAGGTTTTTGAGTAGAGAGATGAGTTGTTTGTGTGGAACCATGTCGAAGGCTTTAGAAAGTTCTAGGAAAGTAGCTGAGGAGAGACAACCAGCATTTTTATGTTGTAGGATAGTGTTAGTGAAAGAGAGTAAGACAATGATGGTGCTATGGTTTGGTCAGAAACCATGTTGGGTGTTGGAGAGGAGGTTGTTAGCAAGGAGGTGATCTGAGACCTGAGAATGGATGCATCTCTCTAGCATTTTGGAGAGTGGAGAGAGAATAGCTATGGGGCAGTAATTGGTTAGCTCTGTGGAGTGGCCGCCTTTGTGGAGTGGAATTATGTGTGATACTTTCCATAGTGTAGGAACGTAATTTTCTGACAGAGATCTGTTAATCAAGATAGTTACTGGGTAGGCTATAGTGTAAGCTGCGGGTTGTAGGTATTCACTTGGGAGGTTGTCTGCTGCTAATATGGGTTTAAGTTTAGTCAACAGTTGTTTTATTTTGGAAGTAGGAACAGGATAGAACAACAAGCTAGTGGGGAGATTGTTAGTTGAAGTTGAAGGAGTGGGTTTGAGGAGGGGGGGGGTTGTGTTGTCTAACTAGTGATAGTACGGTTCGTGTGAATGATGTGTTGAAAGAGGTAGCAATATTTTCGGAGGAGTGAGTGATGTTAGGAGTAGGGATACTTACTTTACCTGGGTGGAGGATGGAGTTTACTGAGGACCAGAATTGTTTGGGGTTATGTTGGGAGGAGGTAAAGGCAGACTGGTAGTATTGGATTTTGTTTTGTTTTATTAACTTTTTGACTCTGTTACATAGTTCTTGGAATTTCTGTCTAGTAGAGGGTGTTTTGGTTTTGCGCCAGTGCTCCCAGGCTTTATCCCTGTTTTTCATTTCTGACTTAGTGGTTAGTGGTTTTCTGTAGCCATGGGGATGGTTGGGCTCTGGTTCAGGAATGTCTTATGGGGGTGTGGTAATTAAGGATGCTTAGGAAGGTATTATTAAAGTAGTCAACTGCATCATCTAGGCTGAGATATTTTAGAGGTTGCCAGTTACATTCTTTAAGGGTTGAGCTGAATGAGAGAGGATTGAAGTTTTTTTTGCGTATTTGACGGTAGATGACAGGTTTGACTTGGTATAGGTGTTTCCTGAGTAAGAATGTTGGGTAGTGATCACTGAGGCTGTCTGATAGGCAGCCTGCTATATATGACTGGGGGCTCTTATTGACTAGTATCCAATCCAGGGTAGTGTGTTTGTTGGAGCTGTTATTTATCCTAGTAGGAGACTGAACTAGTTGGGTGAAGCCATGAAGGTTTACATGATGGGTTGAGTGTTTGCTAGAACAGGCTTGCCAGTCAGTGTTGAAGTCTCCTAAAATTAGAGTTTCTTGGGGTAGATGGTGGGTAGTCCAGCTGAGGAGGTTTTCTAGTGGAGGGATGTTTTGCCAGGTGCTTGAGTTGCAGTGGGTTGGCCAGGTAGAGTTGGTTCTTCAGATTCAGGGCACCCATTAGGATGAAAGGCAAAACTTTAGTGGACAAGAAAATAGAACTAGAGAAAATTCCTGGAGAGTGCACCTTTCCTTCTTCTTGAAGCAAGAATTATATATATGCTTGAAGCAAGAAAATGCTTGCTAATGCAAATAGTTTTATTTTAGCAACTTTCTAGGTATGTAAAGAAACATTTAAAATATGTTCCTGATTTTTGGGTCTGCCACTGATTTGATCTAAGAAGTTGAGAAGGCAGAGAGGGTTAGCAACGGGTTCCAAAGTGTGGTTTTGACAGCAGCAAGTTAAGATGTCGGGCCCATTATTTATAAATGTATTCATTCACTTGTTCTCAAGAACATATCTGAGGTGAGCAATCATGCATATGACCATATCTGATGGTTGTATGCATGTATAAATACTTGGTGCCTGCAATACACTACAGATACCATAGGAAGGACCCTATTGCAGTAAACAGGAACATCATCATATAAGCCATCTTCTTTGGGTATGATCCTTGGTTACATAATTTGGTTGACTGTTAATGGTGTGTTTATTATTTGCCTACAAATCATTTGACAGCATGAATTCTATGAGTTTAATTTTAGTATTTTAATGTGAAAATTTTAATTAACCTTGTTATTTTGCAAGCACACTGTGTGAAGTGCACTGTATTGGGTTACAGCAGTCTGTCTGGATGAGTAAGCCTAAGAACCGCTTTTGCAGCACAAAGTTTGATTCCTTCAGCCTTCATTTGTCCACCACATGACTCTAACCAAGTCAGTTTTATCAGACAGTGCTCCTAGGCTGACCATGAAAAGGGACACTTGCATTTAGTGGGCTGTCCCAAGCTGTTAGCTAATGCATTTGCACATTTATTTCTTTTATTTTGTTTGCTTTTTTTAATTCCTGCATCCTTCACCTAGATAATAATTAGTGCTTAACTGTATGCTGTTTGACTGAGACTCAACACATGTTTTTGTAGTTGAATGGATTGCTAGACAAATTTTTAGTAACTGTGAGTTTCAGAGGAAGAGCTGTTTATTGTTGCTCATGCTAAGTCTGTTTTCATTGTGAAGCTGTTTTGTTTTGGTTTGTTTAGCTACTAGCAGGCAGTGTTTTTAACTGTAAAGTCTGAAACTGTTTTAATTTAAATCCAAATATATGTAATCATTGTAGAAGTAAAAAAAAAATAGTACGTTCACTGAAAGGTTCAAACTGTATTTTATAGTAACTGAGGAGAAAAAGTTAGGAGATATTAGTATGGCTTTGGGGGACAGTCGATTACCCTGCCTAGGGCCCCATTTGTGCATGATCTGGCTCTGGGGCCATGACAGTCATACCAGGGGTGAATTTTTAAATACCCAACAAGTTATCCAGCTCCTTTTCAAAAACAGAGTGTGTGTCACACTGCTTTTCTTGGAGATGGAGTTTGTTCCAGAGGATGGGTAGGTGCCATGTGACAAATCTATCCCTCTTCCTTGTCTTATTTATTTGTTGTAGTAAATTTAGATATCTGACACTAGTGTTGGCTAGACTATTTGATTTATGGAGCCGTAAGGGCTCTTGAACTACTTGATCCTTTATAGCCCTATAAGCAAGGCATAGATATCCCCCAAGGAGTCTGTATGAAACTGCATTTAGGGATAAAGCCTCCAGTTTTACCTCATAGTTCTGATCTTATAAGCACATGATCTTTTCAGTTCTAAACTTGTGGGTCTTGCCAGTTGCTTAATATGCTTAGTAAGATACATTCCAAAGAGTGTGTTGTTCTCAGAGATGGGTCTTATCAGTGCAAAGTACAAGGAGATGAAAATTTGTTTTGATCCTGAAGAAATACCTTTAGCTATGAGCTGTGCATGGTAAATGGATTTCCTAACCAATGTTGCAATATGATGGTCAAACTTGATGGAGCAGTTCACCCAAGTACCTAGGTCTCTCGCACCCTTTTCATTTTGAAGTGGTGTGTTATCTGTGGTATAAGCTGGAAAAGTTGGGGGCTCATACCAAATGCTATAATGTTGCATTTTTTTGCATTTGAGTTTAAGACCAAAATTAGTACACCACCTATTGATAAGTGTAAGCTTCTGATGGAGGGTGTATGTCATATGGGGATTTGACAACAACTCCCAGCTTACCACCATGTACAAATTCTGTTAATCAGAGGATCCTCTTTTGATAACTGCAGATCTGGAAATCAGATACTGAATAGCAGAGGTCCCTGCACAGATCCCTGAGGAACTCCACTGGTCAATTTCATGCTCTCAGAGGATGCAACCCCTATGCTTACTAAGTCCTGTCCCTAAGCCATTTGGCTATCCACCTTACCACATACTCATCAGTTTGGAGTGCTTTCAGCTTGTTTGTTATGTTTGCATGTGGTATGGTACTGAATGCCTTGGTGAGGTCAAGATACATTGTCTGGACAGTCTGCACACAATCTGCAGCCTGAGTAATTCTCAAAGAAATTCCCAAGATTCATTATACAGTATCTACCCTTGATAAAGCCAAACTCCTGAGGGTAGAGTCTAATGATACTTTTGATATCATAGTTAAGTATGCTAGTTATGATACATTCCATGGCTTTTCATATAAGACTTATTAGGCTGATAGGTCTGTAGTTCCTAGGGTCAGTGATGGGGTCACCCTTGTGGAGTTTCCTCACAACTGTAGGATGCTCCCATGGGACATAACTAGTTGTAAGGCCCAGACTGAGGAGTGAGTCCACCAATGCTTGTTTATTGCTTAGTTCAGTTTCAAACTTAACTTAATTTCCTTCAGAAAATACACGTGATTTTTGAAATATATTCATGAATTTCAGTCTTTGTCACCCATTATTTATGGCTTTTTTCCAGAATTCTTGTGCTAACAAGTTGAGAGGTATGGCCTGGATACCAATGCTGCCATGGACCACTGTGCTAAAGTAATAAAAGTTATTAAAGTATTGCTTTAAGCCCCCATATTGGTCTGACTCAGTATCCACCAGAAAGGCTGATGAAGCATTAAGGGAAGCATTAGTTAAAAAAGCTGGGAGGAGTGTGTAAACTCCAAACTAAAATCTCACAAAACATGCTCAATATGACATGGAAGCAATAAAAAATTAATACAAGAATAGTGTTGCACTTTCATTCCTCACAATTATTTTTAAGATTTAAGTGCAATAAAATATTTTATATACACAAATGTATGCATAAATTTACATATGTATATATATATATATATATATATATATATATATATATATATATGTTTTAGCATATTTCTGCAATAGTAAATATGCATTCCATTGATACTGTTGGTTGACACCCGTGATTCTTCACAGCACATATTATCGCATTGAATAGTTCTCAGATGTAAACACTGGGTTTACCTTTGAGATCCAAACATGAAAAGCAAAAAACTAAATGAAAAAAAAGCATTTGAAATTATATCATTTACATCACTGGAGGGCTTCAACTCCTACACCTCCAATGCCTGGGTTCTGCC